>NC_043714.1:3026653-3032052 GCF_006229205.1 Suricata suricatta
ACAGGCTCTGTGCTGACGGCTCAGAGCCTGGAGCCTGCTACCGATTCTGTATTTTCTCTTTCTCTGAGAGAGCACAAGCAGGGTAGGAGCAGAGAAAGAGGAAACAACAGAATCAGAAGCAGCCTCCAGGCTCTGAGTGGTCAGCACAGAGCCTGTTGTGGGTCTCAAACTCACAAGCCATGAGATCATGACCTGAGCTGAAGTCGGTTGTTTGAATGACTGAGCCATCCAGGCATCTCGGTCAATTATTTTTTAACATCACATTTCTCCACTCAGGCCTGCATTAAGCCTTTTGCAAGCTAATGAGACGAACTTCATGCTATCATACATATCATGTAATAATTTTATAAAAGTGCATGCTGTACATAATTTCATGCTCTAAGTGATTTGACATGATTTTTACCATTTTTCTTTGAAATCATTTAGCTGAAAGTAGTTGTTTAATTTTCCTTTTGGTAGGATTTCTCAGTGATCTGCAGGCATACTGGGACATTATTACAATGTGAGAAAAATCTAACATCATATTAAAACACAATGAATGTCAAATATACGTGTACTTAATCATTGATAAAATTGGCATGTTTGCTTATTTACATTTAATAAAATGTTAAATTTCCCTTTCCACTTGTAATTTTGGGCAAATACGTTTTTTTTTAATAAATATGTTTGAAGGCTTATATTTCACCCTTCAAAACACACGCATTTTAAAGACAAAGTAGTTTTCTCGGCTTATATGTGAGTCGGACTTTCCCCTGGGATCAGAGACATGAAGAGCAGCAGAACTGATACAAAGCAGAAATGTATTTTCCTATTTCTACATATTAGGTTATAATACATATTTAGCTTCAGCATGGATGGGCTCTGGGTAAGAATCACTCTGCTTTGTTTTTAACTCATCCCACTGATATACACAAAAACACGTATGGAATTAATTTCATGAATGGTGCCTCTCTGTTGTTTTTTGGGTCCTCATTTAGAAAGGTACAATTAAAGCAAGAAAATCACTTTAGTTATATAACATGACAGTTCCAAGTAATCCCAGCTATATAAAATTTAAAAAACACAATTGTTATAAATTTCTTTATAGAAGTTATGTCTTTCCAGTTTCAAGAGGACTTTTGTTCTTGTTTTTAGCATGAAGATTGAACATTATTTTGACATCACTGAGGATCTTTAAGTGCATGGAAATTCATAATACTTATAATTTTAGAGAATAAAAATCAATACACATGTGAATTGAGAGTGTATTAAATTAAAAAAAACAATGTGCTTCAATTAAATGAGCTTTTGCTGGGAACCTACTTTGTGGAAGCACTTTTCTGGGTACCATGGGGAGAAGTTAATTGTGTTTCCTGACTCAAAAAGTTTAAAATTCAGATCTCTAGACAGATGCATGAGATTAACTATTATAGAAGTAGAAAAAGAACAATGGATATGGCCTCTGGTATCAGAGGAAAGGGCTGCTAGAGACTTTGAATACCTGACTCAATTGAGTTCCTCAAATATTGAGGAAGTACAGACCAAATTTTGCTCGGGTGCCTGGAAGGTAATGAGTGTCAGGCCCCATTGGGTCGTGCTGCCTTACCTGGCCGGGTGCTGCCTTGTTTCTCTTCCACAAGGTATGGAGAGTCCAGGATATTTCTACTCAAATATTTATAAAATTAAGAGTAGTCAAAGGCATGCTTTCTTCTGACCCATCAATAAATAAATGAACAGTGCAAACTGGGAAGGAAGTATGCACTGTGAAACACATTTTCCACAGAATGTGTGCACATTATAAATAGTCTCCTGAGGAGAAACATTCAATTCTCTGATGTATCTAAATCTTTAAGGTAATCCATTTTTAAATTCCTGTGCCTTTATTATTCTGTGAAGCAAATGTTAAGTAGGCACTACTTTTGTTTCTGAAACAGCATTTTAAGCATATAGGAAAATGTTTTAACATTACTCTATCTCCTTACTAAAAATAAAGTCTAGTCTTTTGATGGACTCCACTCACCAATTTTAGGGTGTACAAGGGTCCTCTGGTTGGCCATCTGATATGAAAAAAAGAATTTGTTTTGTGTCCACCAGGAGACTTAAATTCAGATGCTTAGCTACCTGTATTCTGAAAAGTATTTCACATAACTGTATACATTTAATGAATACATTTATGCCAAGTCCTTAATAAAATCTGGATCAGCATTTTGCTCTGTATTCGATTCTATTTTTGTATGATGACTGTTCTTGAGTGGTAATTGCACAGCAATATGCCTTAAAATGTGTTAAGTTTGGGGGAAAGAATCTATTTTAAAGCAAAGAATATCTAAATACTACTTTTCCCATTTACATTATTAATATTCTAGGAAACAACATTCTTGACATTGAAGAATAAAGCTCTTGAAAAGTTATGATCCTTGAAATTACAAAAAATGTTGGTTTTAGCTCATAAATAATTAAAAATAACTCTAAACTTTTTTTAAAGAAAAAAAAGAAAATGTATATTCAACTTTCACAATTAAATAAAGATAAATAATCTTCAAAGGACATTGGATAGTTCATTATAAATAACAGATCTGTAAAATGAAATTAACACTCATAGGTTCAATAGCTGAATGAGACTTCTTTCTTTTTTCTTTTCTTATGTTTATTTATTTTCGAGAGAGAGAGAAACACACAAGAGTGTGAGCAGGGAAGGGGCAGAGAAAGAGGGAGACACAGAATCGGAAGCAGGCTCCAGGCTCTGAGCTGTCAGCACAGAGCTTGATGCAGGGCTCGAAATCACAAACCATGAGATTATGACCTGAGCCAAAGTCAGAAGTTTAACCAACTGAGCCACCCAGGTCCCCTGAAGTGGGACTTCTTTCATATTTTTTATAAGGAGGAAACATAAAAGAAAGTGACAAGGACAACTTTGTTCATAAAAAGTATCAAGTTGAGGTGCTACATCAAAGACGTATCAAAGATCACATGTATTTTCATACTTGAATATTTCCTTTCATACATTCATAGAAGACTATGAAGTATATAAAACACAATTTGTAAAACTTATAATGCTCATGTATTGATGATTACCATTGTCCTCAATAACCCATTACTTAAGTCTTTATGTTCTGTTACAGTTTCTATGTTGTTTGTTCATAGAACATATAAAAATAAGGGGACCTATTTGTGCTTTCCAAGAAAGATGGGGAAACCATCATCCTTAAATACTTTGCCTAAAATTACGTAGCCAAATAGTGAAATAATCAAGACAAAAATCCAAATTACTCTTTGCGTAATTTCACCTGTGAGTATGACTGATAAATGTTGTGCTTTGATAGAAGTGATGGCCCTAGAATTGTAAAGCCGTAGGTCTGAATGGATCTGCCTACCACTGTCATTTGCAGTCTGGCTGATGTAGGTCAATTATTTACTATAAAATTTATCAGGAGAGCACCATGTGCATGGGGTCCTGTGAGTGGGTTACAGACACACACTGATATGTGCTTAATAGCATTGGTGGATCCTAGGACACTTACACTCCCTAAACTCCTTTCTAACCACAGAAACCTAATCTGTTTACCCTAGTGTGTTACTCAGGATCATTATTTCTTCAAGTGCCTCCAGGTAGAAAAGGTGAGGAAGCAATAATTTAATAGGTCTAAAAAAGATTTAGGTTTTTTGTTTGTTTGTTTGTTTGTTTGTTTTTTGTGAGAGGAGCCTTTTAATAACTTTATCTCTGGAGATGGGCACAGTAAAACACAGGTGATTTAAATACATTGCTCCTAGGTTAATAGACTAGTCAGTTGGGAGATTGGCATTTTTGAAACCAGGTGGTCTAATTCTGATTCAGAGCCTGAGCCTTCCTCATGTCATTGTGCTGCCACCTAACTGACCCAGTTTCACAGGCTGGCTATCTATAGCATGTCACATCAGGCCAGAAGGAGGATGAACATGAAACCCATGTTTGTGCCTTTGTAGTCACAAGAGATGCATGAAAGACTAGGTGTCTTGGAGACCACTGGAGGGTCCTAGCAAGTCTGCCCTTGCCTTCCTACCCAGTGTTCTCAGCAACTGGAAGGATTTAGTAGATAGTAATTGGTTCAATTAACATAATAACGTCAAAGAGCATGCAATCTTTAGTGAAAGCAATGGGAGCATTTTGAAGAAATTAATACCTTAAAATGTTAGAGGAGCCTGACTGAGTCAGTGGGTCCTGGGACTCTTGATCTTTGAGCTCTGGATTTGAGCCCCCTGTTGTGTGTAGAAATTACTTGAAAATAAAATCTGTACATAAAATGTTAATAATAATGTTGAGACTAATGGAGTTTCAAAATCTAGACTAAAATAGAATTTCCTAGCATCATCACTCATGCATTACAATCCATGCAAACATAAATATCAACATTATTCCAAGTACTACTGCCAGGAAGAAATTTTAAAGTAAAGCTGAAATAATGAAAGAAACATGAACCTTCATCAAGTGTGAAGAGCCCAAATTTTATTCAAATATATGTCTCTTCTATATGTAAGGGAAAGGTCCCAAACTCCTAGTGAAACTTAAAATACATGCAATTTTAAACCAACAGTGGTTGATTTGACATGCCTTTAAAACAATATAAGAATATACAAACATTTTATAAACATGAAGTTAAATCATTGGACAGAGATTCCTTGAGTAGTTTTTTAGAGTTGTTTTATTATTTTTTAATTTTTAAATATTTTATTGTCAAATTGGTTTCCATACAACACCCAGTGCTCTTCCCCACAAGTGCCCTCCTCCATCACCACCACCTCTTCTCCCCCCTCCCCCTTTCCCCTCAACCCTCAGTTCATCTTCAGCATTCAATAGTTTCTCAAGTTTTCATCCCTCTTTCTCCTCAACTCTCTTTCCCTCTTCCTCTACCCCTGGTCCTCCATTAGGTTTCTCCTGTTTTCCTGTTAGACCTATGAGTGTGAACATATGGTTTCTGTCCTTCTCCTCCTGACTTATTTCGCCTAGCATGACACCCTCAAGGTCCATCCACTTTCCTACAAATGGCGATATGTCATTCTTTCTCATTGCCATGTGGTGCTCCATTGTGTATATATACCACATCTTCTTGATCCACTCATCAGGTGATGGACATTTAGGCTTTTTCCATGTTTTGGCTATTGTGGACATTGCTGCTATGAACATTGGGGTACATGTGCTCCTATGCATCAGCATTTCTGTATCACTTGGGTAAATCCCTAGCAGTGCTATTGCTGGGTCATAAGGGAGTTCTATCGATAGTTTTTTGAGGAACCTCCACACTGTTTTCCAGAGCGGCTGCACCAGTTTACATTGCCACCAACAGTGTAGGAGGGTGCCCATCTCTCCACAGCCTCGCCAGCATCTATAGTCTCTTGATTTGTTCATTTTAGTCACTCTGACTGGCATGAGGTGGTATCTCAGT
>NC_043714.1:3032152-3084772 GCF_006229205.1 Suricata suricatta
GATACTAGCCCTTTATCTGATATGTCATTTGCAACTATCTTTTCCCATTTTGTCAGTTGCCTATTAGTTTTCTTGATTGTTTCCTTTGCAATGCAGAAGCTTTTTATCTTGATGAAGTCCCAAGAGTTCAGTTTTGCTTTCATTTCTCTTAACTTTGAGGATGTGTCAAGTAGGAAATTGCTGCGGTGGAGGTCTAGGAGGTTTTTTCCTACTTTCTCCTCAAGGGTTTTGATGGTTTCCTGTCTCACATTCAGGTTCTTCAGCCATTTTGAGTTAATTTTTCTGTATGGTGTAAGAAAGTGGTCTAGTTCATTCTTTTCCATGTTGCTGTCCAATTCTCCTAGCACCACCTGCTAAAGAGGCAGTCTTTTTTCCATCAGATACTCTTTCCTGCTTTGTCAAACATTAATTGGCCGTACATTTGTGGGCCCAGTTCTGGGTTTTTGCAGATGACATGATACTCTACATGGAAAATCCAATCGACTCCACCAGAAGCCTTCTAGAACTGATCAATGAATTCAGTAAAGTCGCAGGGTACAAAATCAATGTACAGAAATCAGTTGCATTCCTATACACCAAAAATGAAGCAGCTGAAAGAGAAATCAAGAAACTGATCCCATTCACAATTGCATGAAAAACCATCAAATACCTAGGAGTAAACCTAACCAAGGATGTAAAAGGCCTATATTATGAAAAGTATAGAAAACTTATGAAAAGGATTGAAGAAGACTCCAAGAAATGGAAAAACATTCCCTGTTCATGGATCAGAAGAATAAACATTGTGAAAATGTCATTACTACCCAAAGCAATCTACACATTCAATGCAATCCCTATCAAAATTGCACCAATATTCTTCTCAAAGCTAGAACAAACTATCCTCAAATTCGTATGGAACCACAAAAGACCCCGAATAGTCAAAGTTATAAAGAAGAAAACCAAAATGGGAGGCATCACAATCCCAGACTTTAGCCTCTACTACAAAGCTGTCATCATCAAGACAGTATGGTATTGGCACAAAAACAGACACATAGACCAATGGAATAGAATATAGAGTTGTTTTAAAAGAAATTCATTCTACTCAAAAATATTTACAAGGAACTGATAAATTACAAGGACATATAACACTGTTTAGCACTTAGCCAATACACAGAAAATATTGGGTAGTGGAATGAACTACAACTTATTTTTATGTTTGTAACTTACTACTTCACTATACCTTGCCCCATACTTCCCATTCCTGAATTAATTCAGTTCTGTTGCCCTTTTATTTCTTCTCCCTTCTCCCCACTTCATTTTGTTTTCATATGCTTTATCTACCCTCTTGATCTCAATTATTCTCTCCTCATTTTCTTATATAATTCCATTAATAAAGAAGTTAAAAACACAGAGGCACCTGGGCGGCTCAGTTGGTTAAGCATCTGACTTCAGCTCAGGTCATGATCTTGCAGTCTGTGAGTTCAAGCCCCACCTTAGGCTCCGTGCTGACAGCTCAGAGCCTGGAGCCTGTTTCAGATTCTGTGTCTCTCTCTCTTTCTATGCCCCTCCTCTACTGTTCGGTCTAGCCACCCTGGCCGGCGGGGCGGTAAATCCTTGCAGGTTCGTTCCTGAGGGAGGGAGAGAAGGGCAGGAAGGGGAGCACAGAGAGTGAGGCAAGACAAGCATTTTCTGATCAAGCCTCTTCTTTATTGAGAAAACACAGTATCTTATAAAGGTTTTGAGGCGGGAAAACAAGGCAGCTGACCTAGGTTGGTTGCTAGGAAACAGGGTTAAGGGATTAAGGCTGGAGTAAAAGAGGAACCAAACTAAGGTTTTAGCACAGCACTGAAGGGCCGATACCACCCTGCCTGTAGGTGATTGATCTTTGTTCTTCTGGCTTCTCCTGACAGGGAGTGGCGCTCCCCTGCCTATTTTTGCAACTCCCCTCAGGGAGTGACATTTCTGGCTAGCAAATGGCCAAGCAGCTGAATCTTTGCAGCTTCCCACACTCTACTCACACTCTGTCTTTATCTCTCTATCAAAAATAAAATAAACATTTTTTAAATAAAAATGAAGTTAAAGATATAAATCTATTGGTGATGATTACAAGTTGGTTTTTGAGGCATTCTATAAATGTTTTTTGATTATTGAGGGGAAAATGATCCATCTAATGAAAAGCATTCGTGACATAGGAATTCAAATCACAGACATGAAAAAAAAAGAATACTGATTGTTTGTATTATTTTCAGGACACATTGTCGTGTTCTTCATGGCCAACATCTCCAGGTCTGAGATGGGAAAAACGGTGGTGTGACCTCAGGCTGATTCCTCTGCTTCATTCCCGTTTCTCTCAGTATGTGCCTGGGACGGACGTGAGTCGGTGAGTTCATGCCACTGAGTTCTGATTCTCTTGCTGAAAAGAGGCTTGCAACCAAAAGTTTAGCATCATGTGGCTTACCTGTTTGTTCTCAGCACATTTCTAATAGCCGCAAGAACTATAAGGAAAATAGACTAACTCAGTCAAAACTTATGAATCCTATGAGAAAAAACATTAAGTTAATGCCCTGACTCTACTACTAGATTCTATCTACTACTGGATTCAGTGTCTTTAACAAATGCAGTTGTATTGGGTTTTGTTTATTTCTTATCTTAGTCTTAATAAGTTGTTTTTTTCTCAAGGAAACTGTATAGTTCTTTTAGATAGCAATATTTATCTTCTTGTACTTGATAATATTCTCATATTGCTATCTTTTTAAGTAAGTGTAGATCCTAAGTGATGTCCTTTACATTCTTGAGTTTTCTTCTCATTTTTTGTCTTGGTCAGTCTTGCCACGGGATTGTAACTTGTAGTAATTTATTTTTTCAAAAGCCTAATTTGGGGTTTCGTTGAAGCTCTTCATTATGTGTATCTATTATAAGCAATGAGTTTCTGGTTCTTTCTTGATAGTTTTCATTACTTATTAAATTCTTCAGCTTGACTTTTTGTTCTTCTAGTTTCTTGAGTTCGATGTTCTAGGGGTCTAGAATCTTCTCTGTAACAGGTGGCATAGTAAATATTTTAAGCTTTGCAGGCTTAATATCTCTGACACAAATATCTCTGGCCTTTATTTCATGAAAACAGCCACAGATAATATATAAGTGAAAGGGTATATCTGTAGCCCAATACAAATTTATTTATAAAAACTAGTGGCAGGCAATACTTGATCTATAGGCCATAGTTTGCCAACCTTTGATTTGATCATTAATTTTTCAGACATTCTTTGCTAATATCTATAGTCAGAAGTGCACGTTTCCATCAAACTCTGCATTAGCTATACTCACAAATTTCAAGATTATATCTTGTTTTATTTACATTTTTGAGTATATAATTTGGTATGGTTGTCTGAGTGATTGCTCAAGGCACTACAATATACATACATATTTACACCACAAGTATTGATGATTTATCATTTGAATGAAGAATAGAAACTTTGCTTCCATTTAGGTTTCTTAATCCTGCCTACTTTGTAAGTATAATTATACATATATCAAGCACCATATCAGGTGGCATTATGATTTTTGCTTCAATCATCAGAAATGATCTTAAAAACTTATGGAAAGTTATTTAAAGTTCTAAGCCTTCTGTTAACATTTCCTTCCTACATGGATATTTTTTTACCTGTTCTTTAAAAGTAGCTTAATAGCATCAAATTCTCTTAATTTCCTTTGTTTGAGAATATCTCTTTATTTTATCTTCATTTGAAAGAATAGTTTCCTTGGATATAGAAATCAGACTTAATACTTCTTATCTAATATCTGAAAAACGTTGCCTTTGGGCCTCTCTGGGCATTCAAATTGGTGCTTCCTGTGAATAATATGTTTTTCTCTCTTGCGGCTTTCAAAGTTTTCTTTTTCTTATAAAGTTTAATTATGATGTGTCATTGCATGGATTTCATTGGATTTATTCTCTCCTGGCTTCAATCAGCTTCTTAAATCTGTATGTTTATGAATTTTAGCAAATTACAGATGTCATTTCTTCAAACTATTTGTCAGTCACAGTCTCTCTTCTCTCCTGTCGTTTTGCCAAAACAGTGTTAGTTCTTGAATTATTCTTCCACAGATTGCTGAAAATTAATATTTCTTTTTTAAAGTTTATTTGTTTATTTTGAGAGAGAAAGTGCAAGTGGGAGAGGAGCAAAGAGAGAGAATCCCAAGCAGGCTCCAAACTGTGAATGTGGAGCCCAATGTAGTTTTCACTAACAGTGAGATTGTGAGCCAACCAGGCACTGCCTATACTGTT
The DNA here is from genome assembly GCF_006229205.1 of Suricata suricatta. Taxonomy (NCBI): domain Eukaryota; kingdom Metazoa; phylum Chordata; class Mammalia; order Carnivora; family Herpestidae; genus Suricata; species Suricata suricatta. Next base: position 3,036,408 of record NC_043714.1, read on the forward strand.
CTTAAATCAATTTTCTTTCTGCTCTACAGAATTGGTAAATTCTATTGATCTATCTTTAAGTTCTTTGATTCTTTTTTTATTTCTTTATGTTTTATTTATTTTTGAGAGAGAGACAGAGAGAGAGAGAGAGACAGAGTAAGAGTGGAGGACAGAAAGAGAGGGAGACACAGAATCTGAAACAGGCTCCAGGTTCTGAGCTGCCTGACATGGGGCTAGAACTCATGAAGCGTGAGATCGTGACCTAAGTCAAAGTCAGACACTTAACAAACTGAGCCACCCAGGTGCCCCTAAGTTCTCTGATTCTATCTTTTTAGTGTCCATTCTACTATTCAGCCCATTCAACGTGATTTTATTTTTTTGTTGGTGTGTTTTTCAGTTCTGGCATGTCCATTTGATGTGTGTGTGTGTGTGTGTGTGTGTGTGTGTGTGTGTGTGTGCGTGTGTGTGTTTGACTGAAATTTTTCTATTTTTTGTTTGTTGACGAGCATTTATGATTGCTTATTGAAGCATTTTATGAAGACTGCCTTAAATACTTTTCAGATAATTTAAACATCTTATTCTTCTCAGTATTGGTGTCTTTGGATTATCTGTTCTCATTTAAGTTGTGATTTTCCTGGCTTTGGTAAAACCAGTGAGTTTTAAAAAACTTTTATCCTGGACTTTTTGGATATTAAATTATGAGACTCTGAATTCTATATAGACCCCTTTTGACAGCAGGCAATCTCTTGGTTGACATGCAGTATGAGGGCTGGACGTGTGTGTATGTTAAGCTCCCTGAATGCCTACTCATACTGCCTCAGTGAAGATGACTGCAGTGTAAGTTTGCTGCACTCCTCGGTCCCACTCCCTAAATCTTGGTGAAAGTCAGATGCCAACCACATCATGTATTGCCTTAGAGTGGAGTGTCAGCTTATGTCCCTGATTGGCCCTGTTCCACCACCACCACCACCACCACCACCACCTCCCCATCCCAGGGTGCGTGGGCCAGACTGATGTTTGTGGCTTTGTAGCTACAGGATGGTGGTAGGAGGTTAGCTCTCCATGTGAGATCCTGCCGACAGAGAGGAGGAGATGGAGGAAAAGGGGAGGGGAGGAGCCCCACCTTCCATTACCTCACCCTACCTTGGTGATGACAGGTGGGAGGCTGAACTTTCTGCTAAGGCACGGTGGTCAACATGGAGGAAGGCAGAGCACTGACTGACCCCGTCTCATACCACCTCACTCAGCTTAATTGCTGCAGGATGGGCGTGGAGATTAAGCTTCCTAAAGGACCCCACTGACATTGCCTCAAGGGAAATGGGAATGCTGCCTGCTTCTTCCTGGTGAAGATCAGCTTCCTGCTCGCCTTTGGAACACTACCAGTTGGGAGAATTTGAGGATGTGTGGAAGACTATCCCCCTGCTTGGCCCTGTTGAAACCTAGGGAAAGGGGACACTGGTTTTATTGATGCCTGATTGTATTAGGCGATGTTGCCAACAAGGTTGAAGGTAGTTACCCAATTCCTTTCTTAGTCCTTTACTGAGAATAGACTTCCTTGGAACAATGTGTGTGTGTGTGTGTGTGTGTGTGTGTGTGTGTGTGTGTGTGTTGCTGTTAGTGATTCTGGACTGCAGACTTCTAGAGCATACAGTCTAGGATACATGGGTGGCAATAAGAAAGCACATGAGACTTACCACCTTGTTATTCCTCAAGTCCCAAAGCCCTGGGCCATCAGCCTTACCCTTTACCGTTCATGGACCAACTGTACCTGATGTTGGATTATGTCCAAGGTTCGTTGGTTTGTTAGGGAGCATTTGGGAGGAATGAGGCTGCTCTTTCTTGACCAGAATTGAAAGTCCACAAGTGTTGATGTCCATGGATTTTTTTGTTTTAATATTCATTTAATAATCTTTTTAAATTGCTCTTACAATTATTTCTTAGACTCATGGACTACCTAAAAGGGTATTGCAAAATTTCAGAGTATTTTGGGATTTTCTAATTATCTCTTTTGTTATTGCTTTCTAGCATAATTTTCTGCTGAATAATTTCAGTCCTTTGATACTGGTTGAGACTTGATTTCATCCAGTATATGCATAGTTTTGGCAAACGTTCCATATGCATTTAAAATAATGTATATTGTCATTTTATTTAGTGCTGTATCATATATATCAACTAGGTCATATTTGCTCCTTAAGGGTTCTGATCCTCTGTATCATTAGTGGTGTAATCATTAATGGTGTTTTTGTCTGTTTATTGTATGAAATATTGAGAAGACACATTTCAATCTCCCACTGTGATGATGGTGGCTTTGTGTGTTACTCCTTTTAGTGTGTCAATATTTATTGTATACATTTAATTTTATGTTATTTGATATAAATATTAGAACTCTATAATTATTTGATATATAACACTTTATCATTATGAAATGTCCTATATCTCCAAAAGTATTTCCTGCTTTCAAGAATTACATCAAAGAACTACTCTTAATATTTACATTATATATTCTTTTATCTAATTCTTTAAACTTTGATTAGTCTTACTCTACAAAATTTGTCCTTTCTAAGGTGAATATATTTTTCTTGTATTCCTTTTTTTAATTCAAAATAACAATCTTGATCTTCCAGTTAGATTATTTAGGCTAATAAGTTGTAATTATTAGTATATTTGGGATGATATCTATCATCTTAGTATTTCTTTTCTGTTCAACACTTTAGGGTTTTTTTTTGTTTCTATTATTAAACATTTTATCTTGAGTTAATTGTATTTTCACATGCAGTTGTAAGAAATAGAGATTCTGTTTACCCCTTACCTGCTTTCCTAAATGATAACTTTTTGTAAAACTATAGTATCATACCACATTCAGGAATTGGGTAAAATCCTCCATGTATTCAGAATTCGCATGTATGCATGTGTGTGTGTGTGTGTGTGTGTGTGTGTGGTTGTATAGAGCGTTTTCTCATGCCCATGTTCTCTTATCCACTGCCATAGTCACAATCAAGGACTGTTCCATGAGAACCATCAGAACCTTCCTGTTACTCTTCTATAACCATGTCCTATCCATCCTCCATCAGCATGTCCCTGACCTCTGAAAACCCATTAATCTATTCTTCACCTAGATTATTATGTCATTTTAAGAATATTATACAAATGGGGCACATGAGTGGCTCAGTTGGTCACCCCAACTTCAGCTCAGGTCATGATCTCATGGTTTATGAGTTCAAGTCCCACAATCAGTCTCTGAGCTGTCAGCACAGCTTTGGATTCTGTGTTTCCCTCTCTCCTCCCATGCTCACTCTCTGTCTCTATGTCTCTCTGTCTCTCTCTCTCTGTCCCTCCTTCAAACATAAATATTTATAAAAATTTAAAAAATATATAAATAAAATCTTACATTATGTAGGCTTAATAGATTGAATTTTCTTACTCAGTGTCATTCTCTAGTAATTCTTCCAAGTTATCGCATTTTTCTATTGTTCATTTCTTGCTGATTTCTAATAGTATCCCATGGTATGGGTATGCCACATTAAAAATATTCACTCCTAGAAGAATATCTGGGTTGTTCTAGTTATGGGCTATTCTTAACTAAAATGCTCTGAACATTTGAATATAAATTTTTATGGGAACACACATTTTCATCACTTTGGGTAAATGCTCAAGAGCTCAATTGTTGAGTTGTATGCTAATAGTATTTTTCGTTTTGTAAGAAATAAGACATTCTATTTTAGGCTGTACTATTTTAAATTCCTACCACCATTGCATGAATGATCTAGTTTCTCTACATCTTAGCCAACTTTTGGTATTGTTGCCATCTTTTTAGATGGCATTCTGATGGGTATGTAGCAATACATCATTGTGACCTGAATGTGTGTATCCTAATGATGTTGAACTTCTTTGTCATACAGAATCCTTTTTGGTGAATTTTATGTTGTCCTTTCACTATATTGTAATTAATTTATTATTTTATTGTTCTGGTTTGAGAATTTTATTTCTATTCAAGAAAAAATTCTTTGTCTCAACACACTAATTTTTGTCTTGTATCTCTATTATCTTTAAAGCATTTTTTGGAATAGTGAAAATTTTTATTGTTTTTATTTCCTCTATAATAGTTTTATATATAACAAACAGTACCTATTTATTTTGCTTTAGTTATTGACTAAATATTATACCATAGTCCATCGAAACTTCAATAATAAAATACCACAGACTTGGTGGTTTATAAGCAACAGAAATTTATTTCCCATAGTTCTGGAGGCTGAAAATCCAAGAATGAGTCACCATCATTGTAGAGGTCTCTGATGAAGGCCTCTTCCTCATTCATATATGCTGTCTTCTCTCTGTGTCCACACAAGATGGAAGGTGTTAGGGATTCCTCTGAAGCTTCTTTTATACAACACTAATCGCATTCATGAGAACTCCCCTCTCATGGCTTAAACATCTCGCAAAGGTTCCACCTACTATTACCATCCCATTACTCATTAACATTCCAATGTGTAAAGTTTGGGGTTGGGGAAGCAGCAGGCACAACATTCAGACCATAGCATCATACATCCATGATTTGTTGGAGTTTAACACAATTTACTAATTTTGGGGGTGCTTGGATGGCTCAGTCGGTTAAGCATCTGATTTCGGCTCCATGATCTCATGGTTTGTGAGCTGGGGCCCCACGTCAGGCTCTGTGCTGACAGATCAGAGTCTGGAGCCTGCTTTGATTTTTGTGACTCCCTCTCTCTGTCTCTACCCCCTCACACACTCTGTCTCTTTCTCTCTCAATAATAAACATTAAAAAAACCTAAAAAAACCACAATGTACTAATTTTGGTTTCTTAATAAAATGCTAGAAACTTAGAGCACTTTAACTCCTTTACTTCTTTCCTATCTATGAACATATTTCTGATATGATTTTAATTATATATGTATTTTAAATTCCTCAACCTACTGTATTATTTTTATGTAACTCTTCAAATGTATCCTACCTTTAATCTTCCTGCCCTTGTTTGTTTTGGTTTTATTTTTGTCTGCTTTAAGAACTCTCTTCATATTTCTATTAGTGCTATATATTTTAATGCATATATTTGTTTTGTTGTTTTCACTTTAAAAATTATACAGATACATGATGTAGAATCACTTATCTAAAACAATTTATGAGAAAAAATAACTTGTTTGGATGAGTTTAGATGACTCCCTGCATTTTTATTTTTATGGTGCTGCAATATATCAACAGCTTTTAGCAATTGAATTAATTACACACAATAAATATTACAGTAATAAGCAGTTATAAACATAGAACTATTCAGAGTGGATTGCACAGCAATTCAGATTCAAGAGCTAATTTATTGTTCATTCATTCACTCAATAAATATTGATTCAACATCTGTAAGTAGGAGGTGTTGTGCTTGCTTCTTTCCCTGAAGGAGCTCATAGGCTAGTGGTATTTGCAGCCATGAGGAGGAAAAAAATAAAAGATAAATTACTGGCCAATGATGAGAAATATAGGAAATGATTTATCATGGTTCAAAACCTAGAATGTTATTTGTTGGTTGGTTTTGCCAAGGCCCGTAATTTTAGCTTCATTGATAAAATACCTCTCATATTTAATTGTAACAAAGTTGTGTTACTCTCTTAGGTATGAATCAAAGTGTCACAATATTTTTATCAGTGATAAGACAGTTTTTATTCATCTATGGTAATGACCTTGATTTAGAATATGTATTTATTTCAATTCTCAATTGTCATAATGTTGCAGAAAAGTGTAATGTTGGGGTATTAGAATTGGAAGTAGAGGTTGTGGGAAATTTGGCTAATTTTAACTGTTATGTTTTATTTTCCTTATATGAAAAAATTGAATATATTGAATATATAATATTATATGTATAATATGTACTATGTATATTTGAATTTTAGAAACATAGTATTTATCTCCATATATCCTTCAGTGGTTAGTATGCTTTATGGCTCAAAAGCACTCAACAAATATTTATTAAATTAGTTTTAATTAGGAAGAATTCCATTTCTCTGTTTTTGAGCAGGACCATCATCTGCTCCATGCTTTTCAAACAGTATGGGAATCAATAATAGAGAAAAAAAAAGTTTACTGATTTGCATGGTTACTTTTAAAAATTCCAATGACACCAGAATCCTTAATGCCTTTCCATGAGCGCTCAGCCTTTTTCTTCTGAGGTGAGAACATTTAAGTTGGTGCCATTTTTTTTTTAGGCGTCTATAGACGAAGTTTAGTATCTATGAAGAGAGCAAGGATGGGGATTGTAAGAACTTGGTTTCCTCATGCGAGAGTCTTATGAAATGAATTCTAATGATGAAAACAAATATGAATTAGCTCAAATCCATACTCAGTTCATTTTGCTCATTGAAGGACGGGACTTTTTAGGAATGTATAGTTTATGGAATCTCAGGAGGAAGCAGAACAGGTGATTATATAAAATAGAAAAGAAGTAAATAGATGGAAAGAAAAGGCGTAATTACAATACTATGAAGACAGAATCTATTGCAAACAAGGTTTTAAGGTGAAGAGAGTGGTTGGTTGTATCAACTACAGAAAAAAAATACTGAAAGGACTCAAAACCTGATTAATTTTGGAGCGACTTAGGCTGGAATCATTTTTGGAGTGAATCAGATTGAAAAATAGTTTGGTTATAAGAAGAATATTGACAGTAAAGAGAGGGAAACAGCATGTAAATATAAATGCTAATTTGATGAGGGGTAAAAGGGGGTATGAAATTGAAGGCATATCATGATCAAGTCATTGTTACTGATGGAAGAGAAAGTGTCAATACTAGATACACTAGAGGTGAAACAGCTCCCTGTTTGACTGTATCATTACCCTTCCTACTCCATTGTTCTCCTGTAACGTGTGGTCCCGTACACATGGATCCAGTGTGAGTGAACTGACTCTTCCATTTTCACAGATAGGTCAGCAGGTCTACAAGGACCATGCTTCATGTAAACCAAGAACAACCTATGATTTTCAAAGAATATTCACTGAAATAACATTAAGATCTTACTTGATTTCACCTACCCTGAGCCATACAAGTATCCCTTTGTCTAATACAATCTTCATATATACTGCACTTCTTCATCTTTTGGTTTACAAACTGGCCCCTTTATATGAAAGGCAAGGAGAGACCCAAGAAAGAGGCAGACCACTCCAAATTGGTGGCTGGCAGGTTTAAAAATTAAAGGAACTTACTTACAATGTTTGTCTTGGGTGGCTTCAAAATGAATAGATCTCCACACCCACCCAACAGAATCTTAAAATTGGTGTACAGGCTTTAACTGGGTTCAGCCATACATACCATTCAGATGGTTTCAATGATACCTTACTCTGTCCAGTTGATATCCCTGGAGCAGCTCCCATTTTGGGAATGGTGGGCAGAACGTACTTTCCCAAGACAGGGAAAGGGGTAAGTAGCCTCCAATAGCCTGGGTCCAGCTTGTGGGTTAATCGGCAATCATGTCATGTCCATTATCCCCTTTTAATACCCTTTTTACAAAACTGTCTTTTGGGGTTAAGGGAGAAATTACAATAACTTCCTCAAGATATGTAGCTCTATTGGGGGCCTGGGTGGGTCAGTCCGTTGAGTGTCCGACTCTTGATTTTGGCTCAGGTGATGATCCCAGGGTCATGGGGTAGAGTCCCACATTGGGCTCTGTGCTGAGTGTGGATCCTGCTTTAGATTCTCTCTCTCTCTAACCCTCTCCACGCTAGTGTTATCTCTCTCTCTCTCTCTCTCTCTCTCTCTCTCTCTCTCTCAAGAGAACATATAATAAAAATAATAAATAAATAAATAATAAAATGTGTAAGGTGTTTTAAAAAAAGATAAATAACTCTCTATCTCTATGGAAAACCTCAAACATCCTTTGGGCAACTCTCGACCAACACTATATAGTTTTTTCAGCCTTGAGAAAATTGTCTTGTCATATATTCCATACTTATTTCATTTCTTAAGTTTATGGCATACTTATTGATACTTCAATGATACTAACTGAGCAATTATATTTTAACATTTTCTATAACCAGAGAAGGATAGATTCCCAGTGAACTTAAATATTTCTGGAAAATTGAAAAAATGAATGAGGATTAACCCTTAAAAGAGCATATTCCAGTAAGTTTTAGGCATAGATAAAAGATTTCTGATTGATAAAATAAAGAGACATATTTCTAAAGTCCCTAAAATTATAACAAAAGATACCAGATATATTCAAGAGTCATAACTCAAGAACATCCTTTTAGAATTACATAGAGAAAGGTAAGATTCACAAACAGAAGAAAGACCAACCATGGGAGAGATGTTGTGTGAGATGAATAAGATGACTGCTGGATAAGCAAGAGAAGCTGCAATGTATATAATGCAGTGAGGGTAGAAAGATAGCAAAGTAGATCAGAGATACTAAGGATCCTGATAGCCAAACACCAGTTGCACTGAGACTCCTTTGCCCAAATTATTACTCTCTCCAGGAAATTCTGACACATTAGAAAGAAAAAGCTATACATTTAATTAAATTGAATTTATTGAGTGCTGGTAATTCATAAGGTAGAACAGCTTGATATCAAAATGGCAGCAATTTTCTAGAACAGGGTCAAAAAAACACAATTGATATGGATGAACAGGGAACTCAGTCTAAAGAGTAATGCAAATATATGCTGAGTAGATTTATGGACAGAGACAATTAGAAGGGTTAAAAAAAAGAAGAAAAAGAACATGACAATTAAGTGGTGATGGAAAGGAATAGATTATAGTCAAAGAAAAAATATCAGAATTTTGTCTGGCAGTGGAATTGTCTTGAATGACACCCAGGTCTTAAGTTATCCAAAGCAATGGATTACTAAAATAAAGAAAAGAAAAAAAGATATGCAGATTAGAAAGGAAGAAATAAAACTCTCTTTGTTTGCAAATGGCATGATAAAATATGTAGAAAATAAAAAAGAACTAACAAAAATTTCATGTAACTAGTAAGTTATAACAGCAAGTATGAATGTAGATATAGATGAGAGATGATAGATAGGTAGATAGATAGATCGAACTGTAGGAGGAAAACTACAAAATTCTGGTGAACAAAATCAAAGGTGAATTAAATCAATGGAGAGATATTCCATGTTCATCTATAGGAAATCTTGACATGTCAAAAGCTTGTTGTCCCTAACTTGATCTTTAGATTCAGTGCAATCTCAGTCAAAATCCTAGCAGGTTATTTTGTGATTTTCCCCCCAAAGAGTCAGAAGCCCAGAATAGCCAAAGCAATATTCAAGGACAAGAGCATTTGGAGAACTGATACTGCCTTACTTCGTGACTTAGTAGAAACTGCAATAATCAAGATAGTGTGGTACTGCAAAATAATAGACAAATAGATCAATGGAACAGAATAGGGTTCCCAGAAATAGACTCCTATAATACAGTCAACTGATGTTCTTCAAGAAAGAAATTGATGTTTCTTGAAAGAAAGAAAGAAAGAAAGAAAGAAAGAAAGAAAGAAAGAAAGAAAGAAGAAAGGAAAAGAAAGAAAGAAAGAAGAAAGAAAAAGAAAGAAAGAAAGAAAGAAAGAAAGAAAGAAAGAAAGAAAGAAAGAAAGAAAGAAAGAAAAGAGGAGAGGAGGGAAGAAAAGAGGGAAGGAAGGAAGGATGGAAGATGCAGCCCTTAAAACTCAACAATAACAAAACAAACAACCCGACTAAAACAACAGGTCAGAAACATTAACAGATGCTTCACCATAGAAAATATGCAAATAGCAAGTAAAGGCATGAAAAGATGCCCCACAGCATATGTTATCAGGGAAATCAAAATTAAAACAACAACGTGATACCAGAATACTTATCAAAATGACCAAACTCAAGTGACAACACTGAATGCTAAGGAGGATATGGGACTCTAGGAGATCTCATTCACGGCTGGTGGAAACTTAATATGGTCCAGCCACTTTGGAAGTCATCTGGCAGTTTCTTACAAAACTAAACAGAACTCTTACCATGTGATCTAGTAATCATAATTCTTGGCATTTATCCAAAGGAGACAAAATTTATGTCCTTACAAAAACCTGCACACAGATGTTTATAAAAGCTTTAACTCATAATTCCAAAACTTTGAAGCAAGATATCCAGGTGAATGGACACATAAACAATGTATTCCAAATAATGGAATATTGTTCAGAACTAAAAAGAAATGGACTGTCAAGTCATGAAAAGACACAAAAGAACCATAAATGCATATTATTAAAATTAATTAGTCAATCTGAAATGCATACATATTGTGTGATTCCAAGCATATGACAGACATTCTAGAAAAGGCAAATCTATGGAGATAATAAAAAGATCACTGTTTCCAGGGATAAGGATGTGGAAGGGAAGATAGGGGAAGAAATTAAGAAGCTGAGCAGAGAAGATATTTAGAGCAGTGAAAATATGCTGTATGATGTTATAATGAATAGATACACCCCATCATACCTTTGTCCAAATCCACAGAATGCAGCTCACCAAGAATGAACCCTAATGTAAACATTGGAATTGGACTTCGGGTACTAATGATGTGCAACACTTGTAGCAAATGGGTCGTCTAGTTGAGGGATGTTGATATCAGGGGATGCTAGGCATGTGTGTGGAGAAGGAATATATGGGAAATCTCTGTACTCTTCCTTCAGTTTTGCTGTGAACCAAAACTGCTCAAAAAAAAGTCTTAAAAATTCAGGAGATGAGGGACAAATGTTGCCATCTTTATTTTACACACAGAGAAATTAGAGGTCAGGAAGTTACATAGAATTAAGTTATTTGTCATAACTTTGCAGGTAATAAATGGAGTGGGATAGAGTAGCTTTTTAGATAAAAGTAGTACTGGGGAGGGAAATCAGTTGCATAAAATTACAGGACTTCCCTAGGGAATGATGAGTTATTGTGTTTCAAATCATGAAACTGAATTGGCTTTTCAAACCTTGGAAAATAAGTAACAAAATAGTTTGGAAGAAGTCCTCATGTGCTTCACCAAAAAGTTAAGGTTTTGAACCTGAACAGTAAAAGCCCTGATGAGGCATTCATCCAAGGCAGCATGCCCAGGGTAGAACTAATCCTGAATCTGGTGAATGTGAATTGAACTCAACAAGAAATAGAATAAACTGCTGGAATCACTAATCTAATGGCCTTTTAATTTTTTTTTCCTTTGCTTTCCCACCTCCCCAAATAGTTAAGTACCAAATCAAGTAAATAGTCTTTTTTCAATACTGTCTGAGTCAATGTTCTCTCCCAGGTACACAGAAAGCCACTCTCTGGAAACAGATCCATACCTTTGTTCATCTTGAGTATCGCAATGCCCTCCGGTACCCTTCTTGGTTTTATGGTCTTTTCCCGTCTTCTTCACCATCACAGAGAGATCTAAGATACAAACAGGAGCTTTCATTCCAATCCTTAAATCTTTACATTGTCCCCCCGCCCCCTGATGTTTCAGGATTAGGTAGAAATGTCTTGCAAAGCTCTTAAAAACAAAAACAAAAACAAAAAACAGAAAACTTTACTTAATTTCCAGCTTCACGACCTGCAACTTCCCCCATGCACGTTGTCCAAGGCAAATAGCCCATGTTTCTCTCGACATGTTGCTATTTGGTTTTGGAGGAACTATCTCCCCTCTAAATGCTTTCCCTTCTCTTTTCCATCGAAACCCTTCAACCTTTCAAACCTTGAAGTAATTTTGACTCTACTCTTTTCCTCAAATTCTATTTTTAAAAAAGGTGTCACATTCATTCTAATGCCTCTATAAATCCCTTGAGCTAACTGTTTTATTCTTCATTCTGATGAACACTTTATTTCAGTTCCCAATTTAGCAGTCATATTACTGGCTGCCCTCTGTAGTTGGGAGGTTGCTCCCTGGGGACTCAGAGCCCCTGGGTGGTTTACAAATCCTTCCAGCTCTGAGCCCGCCTGCTATTCTGTGCTGATCTCCCACCACCTTCCCCATGGATTGCCAATCCAGCTCTTCCAAACTACTCATTTTTGGTGTCTGTGATTCTCACTCTTCATGCGAGAAGTCCCTTCCCTCTCTGCTTCCTCGTGTTCCCTCCTCACACATTTAATGTCTTCCTATGTATGTTCTCATGAGGTATAAAATCAACAGCTAATTAAAATGTGAACTATTCACAGTGTGAATCAGACATGTGGGTAAACTTATATGTATGCATAAGTTATATTGAAAATTATGTATACATTTGTAGTCAGTAGAATATTGTTCACACAAAGGAAAACTAAGCTTGTATTAAAAAAAAAAGTAAACCTGCATTCAAATTCAGCAAAGTTTGAGAATAATTTTCATTGCTAGAGCAATGATCCAGAATTCTTAGATAAAAATGTTGAACAGAGAATGACAAATTAATCTGAGTTAAAACTTCAGGTTATCTAACCCTAATATTATAACTGTTTTTTCAGCATGTGTGTGCATGCATGAGGGTAGACAAAGGATCATAATTCTTTCTGGGTATCCTCAAGACTACTACAAATACCGTTAAGGTTTAATGATTCACAATGCCAAAAAAAGCAGTTAATGCAGTCTATTGATTTTAAAACATACAACCATCAAATAAGATGAAAGATAAAAGTTTTTCTCCTGATTATCTCTAGTCAAAGAATCGCATTTTCTAAAAGCTAAAAATAAAGGTGAAAGCACTATAGTTCTTCCTGAGTGCTGATGAAGCAGGAAGTCCACTAAACATTCTCAAATATTGCAGTCAAGACCACATATTAATGGATTATTCACAGGAAAATTATTCATGGAGTTTCAGTGATATATGAAAGTTATCTGGATCTCCCTACTTACTCCATAAATACTTGTTAAATCTGTAAAGTACAGAATTCTCGTTTTCCTATAGAGGAAATTGTATCACAACTAAGTGAACTAATTTGTCAATACTCTCATTATTTCAATAATAGAGGCAGAAATATTACCCAGGCTACAATTTTGTGATCAGCCTATTTTGGAAAAGGTCATACATAAGCAAAGAAAGTGTTCAAATACTTCACTTATATTCATGAAAGGGTTTCCATTAATTCAATCCAAAAAGTTGAAACAGAATGTAAAAAATGACATATATATTAACATACAAGCCTGGATTTATAAAAGATTAGGTCCTCAGAATTATTCTTTCTAGGGACTATGTAACATATGATTATATAGATTGCAGATTTGATCTAAGCGTATTAATTTTAATCAGCTAAAAATATCAAAAGCAGCCATGATTCATTTAAAGCAGAGAGGACAAATATGTTCAGGACATGCTTTGATTTTTGGTACATGAAGAAATGGTTATGATAATCAGAGCGGTGAAAGAAATATATATTACTAAACGCAAATTAGTTCTCATTCTCCATGGATGGCTGAGCTTTCTAGACGTTCTAAATGTCTTCTTACTGCAAAATATCAAAATTAAAGCAAAGAAAGACATGTGAAGTTATAATATTCTTTTCATGCTATGCATATTTCTTCTTATCACAAATTCAAAAGAACACTATTTCAAAGAGACAGATTATAGTTGTACTTTCTAAAGTCTTTTCATGTATTTTTAAGAGGAAAATTTGAAAAGTATATTTGAACCCTTCCCTGTTTCAGTTAAAAGTGCTTGGTCAAGGGTCTGCGAGCAGGTTTCTCTAACAATGTCAGTAGCTTGGATGCAGATGCCTTAGGAGCAAAAGCTGTAGCTTGTGCCCAGTTGTGCGATGCGGACTAGTGTCTTGGGAAAGCACAGTGACGCAGGCACTGAACTGAGCCAGAGCTATGCTCTATGCTCTGTCCTTTCTTTGTTTAATAAAGTGAAATCGTACCGACTACCCACAAATGCCCACTTACAAAATGCAGAAAACAGACAAGGTATTTATTAAGAGAAAAAGATATAAATGTATGTGATTTACAAGGCCTTTGAATGCTAAGCTACGGAACTTGTCTATTTCTTCATGGCTGGCTGAGATTTGAATACCGCTTGGGCACTTCCCAAAGTGTATCATGTTACACAGCACGTAATTCTCAAGCCCAAGCCATTTGGCTTGCTTCCATCTATTTTGAAATTTTGATCAATTCCTGTCCATTAAGTTTATATCTAAATGTGCAAGAACTTGATACAGAAAAAAAAAGTCATTAACGCTGTAGGGAGCCACTTTGAATTCTATAGGACTTTGGTAAACAGTTTAGGATGGTATCATTTAATTTTCTCTAACAACAGCAAAGACAACAAAGCAACAAAAAATACATAAAAGTATTTACACTGGCCACTGGATTTTAAAGAAAAGTCTGGTTGTTATCAAAATGCATGACATGCACATATATTCAGAGAAAATTTAAACTTGAGGTGGAGCTATGAACCTCTTGCTCAAATCATCTTTGAGAAGAAGAATAAATGGGGGCTAAACATGGTTTACAACTTGCAAAATTCTGCAGCACATGACATTAGGTGTTTTTTTTAATATGATGCTTAATATTTGTGCGTCCTTTTTATGGTCTTTCTATTGTAAATTACAAAATGCATTGAAAAATGTGAAGGGGAGATGATGTCAGCCAAAGTAATAGATAAACTTCTAAGTATATTTTGAAGGTATCTGGGAAAAGAATCCTTCTAACATGTCTTAGATATTCTTCCATGTATATAACATATATTGTACAACTTAAGTTTTCTACAAATGTATCTGAATCTCAAGATAACTTTCTACTAATTCAAAACTTGTCATCTGGATTCATACTTGATGCTCCATTTAAAAACAGATATTTATAAAGAAAAATAAGCAAATAAAAGTTTGAAGCTCTAGGGGCGCCTGGGTGGCTCAGTCGGTTAAGCCTCCGGCTTCGGCTCAGGTCAGATCTCACATTCGTGGGTTCGAGCCCCACATCAGGCTCTGTGCTGACAGCTAGCTCAGAGCCTGGAGCCTGCTTCCAGTTCTGTGTCTCCTTCTTTCTCTGCCCCTCCACCTCTCATGCTCTGTCTCTCTCTGTATTAAAATAATAAATAAAACATTTAAAAAATTAAAAAAAAAAGTTTGAAGCTCTATTTGTATTGTGGAAAAGAAGACCTTTGCACAGATTTTATTTCATGTTGCAAACAGATAAATGAGATGATGTTTTGATCTGATTTGTTCTGACATGTCTGCAGGCAGAATGCTTTTCAAGTCATTGCTGTGGACGGAGTTTGCAGTGGGATTATTCAGTGCCTCTCTGCTGAAGACTGTATTGACTGGCTACAAGCAATAGCAACTAATATTTCAAACCTCACAAAGCACAATGTAAGTAGTAAGTCAAGAAATATCTGGCCATTGAGTTTCTCAACTGTGTTAAATTTCTTCAGTCTATATGTAACTTCACAGCAACTATTTGGTGTTTATCTAAGAGTGAGTCACTTTACACCCATCACGAAAGCTATTCGGGAATACTTATTTAAAGAAAATCACTTTATCTTGAGAGTTTTATCCCAACATATCAGTTCAAGAACATTTTCCTTCATTTCCATTCATTCACAAACCTCATAAACATCAACATGAGTTCAGTAAGTGAAAATAGATATTTAGCATGCGACCACTAAACATATGTATATATAAGTAGAAGTATTCTGAACTAAAACAGTACTGAATTTTGAGATAGCATTATTGAGTTTCCTTTAGTGATTTTAGAATTGCGGCTGGAACTGTTTGAAAGGGTGAGAGGGGAGAGTAAGAGAGTCTGCATGGAGACTGAAGGACGCATTTGGGATGACTCTGGCACAGGGATGGTCCGAGGATGCATGGTAGGAGCCAGCAAGTCCACCTTTACCAGCATGTCCATATTACCAAAAATGGCTTCTCGACTTTTTCTCTCTTTTTCTCGTCCAACTTTTCTTCATTATGTCTATCTTTTCATCACTATTCTTTCATCACCTAAAATCATCCCCCCTACTTCTAGCAGTATAGTCTATCAAAATATGCAAAACTATAAATGTCACTTCATTGAGTACTGATGTAGCTCATTAAAGATTATTTGATCTTAACAAAAGATTATTCTGTTGCAAAAACAATACCAGATATCATCCAAACGTTTGTCTTAAAATGCTCCTCCAACCACAACTCTTCTAGGACATGTTGAAGCCCTTCAATTCTACGGGAAATTCAGAGGCCCACTATGTAAATGGTCAAGCAGAAATATATAACTCTTTCCCAAACTCGTGGGTGTACAAAACTCTCCTCACACAAATGACCGTCCAGACCCAAGTACCTTTGCAGAGAGCTTGCTTTGAAATCTAAGAAGGAGTGTGCCCATGCACATACCCCTTGGGTGCGTGTTGAAGGGATTATATGGAGTGATGCTAATAGGGACGGGACGCATACCCGTTCAGCATCTCCTGGCCATGCGAGTGGGTTTCGGATGGCTTTCCAGTTTGCCCTTTTCACTGAATGACTGCAGGTCTCTTTCTGCAGATCACCTCAACACTCAGCATCATTCTGTCTTTTCAAATTTTGTTTACTTGGTATGTGTGAAAACTATGTCTCATTGTGGTGTTAATGAGGGGAAGTGAGTTTTGTTTATGGTGCCTAAATGGGAGCAAATACACCAAGTCTTACTCAGGGACATCACTCAGCAGGGAGGCCTGGCCTGGGCATATCTGGCTTGGGCAGGAGTGAACCCACAATGCTCAGCCTTTGCCAGTCTGTTGGTTACATCATGTTGAAGTTGCAGAAGATGACAAGAAATTTCAAACTGGCCCAAAAAATGTAGTCTCTGAGGATCATGCCTCTCCTCATCCCTAACATCTTTTTAGGAAGGTTTTTAGGAATAAAGTGCTGACTTCCTATTTAACTACATGCAATCACTAGAGTGCCTAAAAATGAGCCAAGATCCTATGTTTATGAGAACAAAGTATTTTTAAAAGAACAGAATGTTAAATTTTAAATCCAAAGTGTTTCTTTTACTAGATCCAAATTTGCAATGACCCCAAATCCTAGGAACATTCTTAAGAAACTGTTTCTTTGGAATTTTACATTTAGTTAGAATGCTGTGACCCAGAAGACAAGCATATGAAAAGAAAGGAAAGATGCAAATGCCCCTATTCGCTGTAGGTATAAAGAAGTACATGTCAGATTTTACTGTTTGTTTTTCATCCCAAGGGTGAGATGACTTTCTGCCCTATGCTGAGAGATCCATGTGTCTAGTATGAGAATGTCACTGTATTAATCTCATTGTTCTTACACATTTTCTTGATTATGTTCCATCTGCATGTATTTCTGTCTTGTAATCTGTCTTCATGCAAAAGTACTACTATTGCAATCAACTTTCATGTTTCTGTGGAGCGACATACGTGTAGAAAGGTCATTGGGCATAATAATCATATGTGAAAGTTAGATTGACTTCCGTGAAACACAATGGCTGTCCTGGTGATACAGTTGATATGGTTGGTTCCTATGAAGAAAGAAATTGTACAAACTAAGAGGAGCTGGAACAGTTTTGTTTAGCGTAGTTGGGTCATTCTAGTTCTCTGAACTTGTTTACTCTGGAAAAGATAGAAATAATACCTTGCAGAAAGATATAGAAGTATTTTGTTTCTGTATCTGCAAATACTTCAAGGGCGTGTAAGCTTATGTAAGTGAAATTCTGGATAATTTGTCTGCTATTAATAGGGGCAAAAAGGAAAACCCTGAGATAAATATCTGAGGAAATTTTATTCAAGAAACTAACCTACATAAACACAAATTTGAAAAAAAAGACCAACTGGAAAATGCATATTAAACATTATGCTAAAAAGTAAAAGCAAAAATCATGCTATTTAAATGATATAAAGATTTGTGTATTTATACTGATTAGAAGGGAAAAAAAGAAATACAAAAATCTTATTATAAAAACGTTTTAATAATAAATCATATTTGTGTAATGGGACTAGTTGGAGAATATATGTAGGAGAAGATTAAAGGAAAGCAAACAAACAGACAAACAAACAAAAACACTATACTGCAATTACCAGAGCACTGTGCTAACCATTTGCTAATTCTTGGTCACTGATTTCCAGCAATAAAAATTGCTAAATAGGGAGATTTTCATAGCTGCTGTATGTGGAAATCCCATTGTATTTGCTATCTAAAAACGTTCTGTCTTCAGAAGGTCATTGAACATAATAGTTCAAAATATGTAGACAACACTTTCTATTTCAATTTAGCACTATTCAAGGTGACTCCAAAATATTGACAGTGCATTTAGCAACGGCATACAGTAGAAGACACTTCAGGGACCTGCGTTAAGTCTGTGCTTGAACAGAAGCCCATTTATTTTCCTTCACTTTTATGCTCACACACTGGAAAGGCGGCTACGGTTTGCTGGGTTGGGTCCCAGCAAGGCCTACACCAGCTCACTTTGGATGTTTGCTATTATTTTGGGTAAAGTAGACTTGAATAGATTTGTAATGTAAAACTCATAAATTGTAAAAAACAGTACTTGCTTCAAGTTAAGACACTTAAATTCCTTTTTCTACCTTTTAATATTTTACCAAATACGTGATCAAGTGCCTGTAGAAAGTTATTAATTTTTATTTCCATGATCGAGCCATCTTAAATATCGAAGATCCTAAAATATGGTGATGTTGTAATGGAGTGAAACTCTTGCGAACCTTGGAGGGCTGCGGGGGCGATGTATTTTGTATGTAGAGGGAATGTGAGTGATGGGGGCCAGCTAGCAGGCTTGAAAAGATGACTCCCTATTTTCTCTACTTCCTGCCTTATGTTCTCTCCTTCGTGCCTTAGGCAACCGTCTCCCTTGATGTGCAGGCTGGATAGTGAGTTGAGAGGCAGATACTTCCCTGTCAGAATTTCAGAAGAGACTGCAGTTTCGATTGAGCTGATCACAACCTTGTGAGAAACCCAGAGAGAGAGGACCCGGCTAGCATCACCTGGATTCCTGACTCCAGAAAACATAAAACAGTGAATATTTGTCACGTCACTAAGTGTTGGAGTTACACGTTACACAGCAGTGATGAATGACATCTGCTTCCTAGAGCCTCTGTAACAAATAACTACAAACTTGGTAGCTTAAAATGACCTAAATTTATTTTCTCATAGTTCTGGAGGTCAGAAGTCCAAAATCAAAGTGTCATCAGGGCTGCGTCTGGAGGGTTTTTTTCCAGCTTCTGGTAGCAGGCAGCATTTCTTGCCTTCTTGGCTCAGGACCCCATCACTGTAGTCTCTGCCTCCACAGTCACACCACCTCCCTCTGAGTTTCTGTTCTCCTTTATGTGTCTCTTCTAAAGACACTAGTCATTGGATTCAGGGCACACTCAGCAAATCCAGGATGATCTCACCCCAAGATCCTTAACTTAATTATATCTACGATTCTTTTCTGGGGAGCACCTGGGTGGCTCAGTTGGTTGAGCGACCAATTCTTGATTTGGGATCAGGTCGTGATCCCAGGGTCCTGGACTCAAGCCCTGCATCGGGCTCCATGCTGAGTCTGCTTAAGATTCTCTCCCTCCTTCTGCCCTCTCCCCCACTAGCACTCTCTCTCTCTCATTTCCTCCCCCAAATAAAATAAAAGATTGATCTATGTGTCTGTTTTTGTGCCAGTACCATAACTGTCTTGATGATCACATTTTGTAATACAGCTTGAAGTTTGGAACTATGATGCCTCCAGCTTTGGTTTTCTTTTTTCAACATTAGTTTGGCTATCAGCGTTCTTCTCTGGCTCCATACAAGTTATAGGGTTGTCTGTTCCAGCTCTGTGAAGAATGCTGGTGTTATTTTGATAGGGATTGCACTGAATGTGTAGATTGTTTTAGGCAGTATTGACATTTTAACAATATTTGTTCTTCCAATCCATGAACATGAACTATTTTCCCATTTCTTTGTACCTTCCTGAGCTTTCTATAGTTCTCAGCATACAGATCTTTTATCGTTTTTGGTTAGGTTTATTCCTAGGTATCTTAAGGGTTTTTGGTGCAATTATATAAATGGGATCAATTCCTTAATGTCTCTTTCTGCTGCTTTATTATTGGTGTACAGAAATGCAACCAATTTCTGCACACTGACTTTATATCCTGAGATTATGCTGAATTCATGTATCAGCTCTAGCAGTGTCTTCAGTGGACTCTTTCAGGTTTTTAAGGTAGAGTATCATGTCATCTGTGAAGAGTGAAGTTTGACTTCTTCGTTGCCAATTTGAATGCCTTTTATTTCTTTTTGTTGTCTGATGGCTGACGCTAGGACACCCTGTCACGTTCCTGATTTCAGGGGGAAGGCTCGCCGTTTTTGCCCACTGAGGGTGATATTAGCTGTGGGCCCTTCACATACGGCCTCTCTGATGTTGAAGTATTCTCCTTTGATCCCTACTTTCTTGACAGTTTTTATCCGCTTGACTTTAAATAAAACAATAATAATAATAAAAGAAAATTAAACATATTGAAATAAAAAAATAAAAAATAGAACAAACAAACAAAGAAAAGATCCATTTTCCAAATAAAGAAACATTTGCAGGTTCCAAGAATTTGATGTGGATATCTTTTTTTTTTCAGCATATCACAAAAACTGAACAACAATTTAGATTCAGACAAATGTTCTGACTTACTTCCCAAGGTGGTGTATCTAACACGAGCTGAGTTTTCAGTCTTTATTCTGCACTGTGTGAGAATGAGCCGCAATTACTTTCAGTTCGTACATGGAATTAGGGAATCCACTTCTGCCTCCTGTTCCTCTCCAGGCCTGGCTCCTAGAGAGTATCTGTCCTTGGTCTTCTCAGGAATGTAGAGCTCTCAAACTGCAGGCTGCCACGGTGGTCAGCATTTCCTCATGATGAAACCCTCCTACAGGGCAAAATGGCATGCAAAAAAGAGAAAAAATAATAAGCATCTCTCCGTACAGAGAACCCCTCTTCCTAGATCCTGTATTCTAAAGGGTGGGCTGTCTCTTGGGACTTTGAGGGGCCACTGCATTAGTAACAGCAGCTGTTTGACAGCCTGGCACTGGAGCAGGGTCGTGTGCCAAAGAGAACATACCATGGCCACGAGGGCCCGTTACAGAACCCACGCCTCACATGGGGCAACCGTGGAAGAAGGCACAGAGAGAGTCATGGAAATGGTGGCCTGAGAAGTAGGTCTGACCTTGCTGGTCCTGAAAAGGGACCAGAACTTGAAGAAATACAGGAAGCCAGGAGAAGCTGCCGGAGACAAAAAGACGTTGCCCCCTTCAGAACTTCTAGAAAGAAACACATCCCTGACAGCACCTTGATTTTACGCCAGCATGATGCAATCAGGATCTCTGACCTAGAGACTCTAAGATGGCATTAGTGTTGTTTCAAGCTACTAAGTTGGTGGTGATTTGTGATGGCAACATTAGAAAATTAACCCAATATCTGGATAAACTCATTATATTTCTTTGCACCTCATCTAAATCTCACTGTTTAATCTGAAAAGCAGACTTCTTGTCCTATCACATTTAGCTTTTTCCAAATAGCTATAAAATGCACTTGCATATATCAGAAAAACAATCTAATATGCATGTTATTAATTAATCCAAGAGCAAAGCAGTATATAATAGCACTTGAGGGCCTACATCCTTTAAAAACAGCTAACGTGGGTAGGGTGGCTCAGTTGGTTAAACGTCCCACTTCAGCTCAGGTCATGATCTCACTGTTCATGAGTTTGAGCCCCACAGTGTGCTCTGTGCTGACAGTTCAGAGCCTGGAGCCTGCTTCGGATTCTGTGTTTCCCTCTCTCTGCCCCTGCCCCACCTGTACTGTGTGTATCTCTGTCTCTCTCTCAAAAATAAATAAGCATTAGAAAAAATTTAAAGCAGCTAATGTATAGTGATATCACAACAAAAATAATCGTACTTGTTTAGATACAATGTACTGAGCAGAGACTGTCTTTGGAGTTAGGAAAAGGGTCCATTTTTCTCAGGGCCTTGATATACACGGCTAAAATTCTTCAAATACTACAGAAAAGGAGGCAGGGGAAATCATCTAAATGCCTTGAGAGCTGCTGGCACCAGAAAAACAAGGGTGACTGGCCCAGTCTCTTAGAGGTCAGGACTGGAGTCCCTGGGAAGGCATGACTTGGGGGTGCTGGCTGAGCCAGGGAGCGGCAACCAGCAGCCCCGAGCAAGGAGCTGCTGTGCTCTATCTGGCTTGGTCCTGATCACACAGGGCAGCCCCTAGGCCCTACATCTGTGCAGTTCCAGTACTTAGCACAGTCCATGCGGAACAAATATGAAGTGAATGAATGAGTCAGTCAATCAATCAGTAGTCGTTTGCAGGAAAGATTACTGAGAAAAAGGGAGGGGGGGAAGGAGGGGAAAGGGAAATTAATTGAGCTACAGTAAGCACTGTAGTGAGAATCTCTCTTTAAATTCTTATAACTCATTGAATACTACTGATTACATTCTTAAAACTTTGGAACCATTATCTGGTTTTAGAACAGTTATGGAGAAGAGGTCTTAGCCATGCTGTCCGCCATAGAGGATTTCTGTGGACTGCCTGTTATGTGGCCATATTTCCCTGTCCCTCATAAGTCTCCACTTCTCCTAACAGGTGTCTGATAAATAAGTGTGTTATATTTTTCTGTTTTGAAAAAAATCTTCATCTAACTCCCTGAATAACTTTCTAAGAGGCAAGAGTAGAAAAGTGTAGGGGACCAAAGGGTCAGGAAAAAATGGACTGCACTGCATGTATCTGATTGCAGATAAAGGCAGACACCTTTGAAAACATCTAGATTGCCCACAAGCATGATTCTTTTATGAACATTTTTACGTGTTTTCCTCAAATCTTCTCATTAGAAGGGACCGTGGAGATCATCTAGCCCCATCTCCCGCCCAAGTACAAAATATCTCCTGCAAAAGTCCCTTCGGATGATTCTGCTGGAAATCTTTCAAAGACACGAAAGTCAAGGCTTCCCAGTGTGACAACTACATCTGTGACAACTCAGTGTCAGGAAAATTAAACTCTCTCTCCTGTAGCTTTCATCTGTTCATACTAGGTCTGCCTTGGGAAAGACACACAATAACTGAAATTTCTCTTTTACTTGGCAACTCTTCAAATATAAAAGGGCAAGTATTGCGTGCCACAGGCTTTTTTTCAATAGAAATATCACTGGTGCCTTCCTCCCAGGGCTTTCCCATCCTGGTCACTGCCCCTGGACGTAGAAACCGTTTAGAATAAGTAGAAGATTAGCTGTATATTCAAGTTTTCCTTACTGACATTACCATGAAGTCAAGTTTCTTAAAGTTTCATTATAATCTTAACATGTATTCACTGAACTTTCAGCATTTATTTACATGTAATCATATACTGAAAATAGCTGAAGACATTTTATTATAATGATTGATCAAGGTTTGTATTTTCTCATTAATTGATTTTTAAAAATTCATTTTTACATCTAAACACACTTATGAGTCAGAAAACCTGGTTCTTGATTTGGTTGCACCAATTACAAAATACTCCAAATGGTGGGAGGAACCTATGTTAAACCATTTAAGAAAACATTCAGTTCCTTAGTTTCTTAACTTTTCAAAGATTGATTTGTCATTGTTCTCACCTTCCTTACTAGGCTACAATGAGATTCAAGATATTTCTTCAGCTGTTGACTACCATAGCCTATAATGTATAATGTTAAAAACCAGTACCATATTGACACTAATATAAGGATATAATATTTTACCCCACATGTTTTAGAAGAATGTCATGCAGTGGAAATTCAAAAAATTTGTAGATATTAGTAAATTGATAAAAATACAAAAGTACTAAAGATATGTTTTCTTTCTTAATGTTGGTTCTTAATATGCAAAGTGACTTCCCTTCTATTTCTCCTCTTTCTTCCCTTCTGTGGAAAGCAGAAAGATATCTAACTTTAAAATGTAGAAACCTAAAACCATAACCACAGCCAAGCAATCAAAGTTGACTTTAACAGCTACAGCCATGGTGATAGTGTGCACCCTTGAGATGATGTAATAAGAACAGCACTCTACCTCCTCTGGTCTTCCTCCCACAAATCCCTGATGCCTGTTGTCTCATGAGAAAAGTATCAAAAAAGGTCAGTTGAAGAATCTACAAAATACTTGACCATTACTCCTCAAAACTGATGTCATAAAAACCAGGAAAGCCTGAGAAACTGTCACAGCCAAGAGTAGCCTAAGGAGACATAATGACTATAAATGTAATATATAGTGTATACATCTCACTCATCCTGGGTGAGGTTCTGGAACAGAAAAGGGATATTATACAAAAATTAAAGGAATCTTAATAAACTGTTGACTTTAGTTAATAACTTGTATAGATATTGGTTTATTAATTATAATAAATGTTCCTTATCATGTGGTGCTGATAATAGGGAAAACTGTGTGTGTGATTTATGAGAATTGTTATTGTTGGAATTTTTCAGTAAATCTAAAACTGCTATTTAAATTTTTTAAATGTTTATTTATCTTTGAGAGACAAACAGAGTGTGAGCAGGGGAGGGGCAGAGAGAGAGGGAGACACAGAATCCAAAGCAAGCTCTAGGCTCCGAGTTGTCAGTACAGAGCCTTATGTGGGGCTCAAACTCATAAACAGTGAGAGCATGACCTGAGCCTAAGTCAGATGTTCAATCAACAAAGCCACCCAGGTGCCCCTAAAACTGCTTTTTTTTTTTTAAATTCAAGCATGAGTAACACACAGTGTTACAGTAATTTCAGGTGTCCAATATAATGATTTAACAACTCCATCCATCACTCAGTGCTCATCAAGGTAAATGTATTCATAATCTTTTTTCTCTGTTTCTCCATCCCTACCTCCCTTCCCTCTGGCAACCACTAGTTTGTTCACTGAATTTAAGGTTCCACTTTTTTGTCTCTTTTTTCCTTTGTTTAATTGTTTTGTTTATTAAATTTCACATATGATGGCCAATAAATCTAAAACTACTTCAAAATAAAATGTTCATTTTAAAGAATTCACAAGTGAAGCACCTGGGTGGCTCACTGAGTTAAGCATCTGAGTCTTGGTTTTGGCTTAGGTCATAACGTCCTAAGTTATGGCATCATACCAGACTATTTAAAGTTTTGGGGCACTGGGTGGTTCAGGGGGTTAAGTGTCCAACTTTAGCTCAGGTCATGATCTTATGGTCCATGAGTTCAAGCCTTGAATCAGGCTCTGTGCTGACAGCTCAGAGCCTAGAGCCTGCTTCAGTTTCTGTGTCTCCCTCTCTCTCTGACCCATCCCCACTCACACTCTGTCTCTTTCTCAAAAACAAACATTAAAAAATTTTAAAGTATTAATGCTCCAGGAAATAGACATGTCCATATTGTTGAACTAGATAGAGCCTTACCAAATAGGGCAAGTCTAGATATATCCCCTAAAATAAATGGAAACTTCAAAATTATTAACCCCAGCTCACTGAATATAAAGTCTGGATGGAAATCATTAAGAAGAGGTTGGATTCTAGAAAGTCCCCAAGACCATTCTTCAAATGTCTGTAAGGCTGATCTCATCTAACTCCAGAATATTTGCGATATTAATTGACTAAATTACAAAAAATAAACACACACACACACACACACACACACACACACACACACAAGATGGTAGTAAAAACAAATACAGAAGATTAAGGGACTAGAAATGACTATAGCTAGACCTAAAAGGAGGATGAAATAGGACTTCAAAACATTCTGTGTTTTGATCAAAGGCAATCAGGATGGATGCTTTTGCAGAAAAGTTCTTGCCATGAGAGAAAAGCATGGGCTTTGGTGTCACAGCCTCGATGTGAAGTCCTAGCTTCTCCGCCTGAGTTACTTCAGGCCTCATAAGGCGGCACTAAGTTAGCTTTAGTCAATGGGAGGGTTAAATGAAGAGAGTACTTTGAACATGCAGCCCTTAAGGGATGCTGAAACATTTGCCATTTCTTCTCTCTCTCTAGTTGCCTTCCACATGTAATGATTTAATCCATAAGCCATCAGTAAAGGGTGGATTTGCTTATTGTACATGAGGTGGCATCTTTTGTTTTGTTGAGTAGCCTTTTGGGATTCTGGAAGATGGTTGTTTGGGTAACAGAAAATTGATGAAACTGAACACAATAGGTTAAAATGAATGTCTAGTAGTAAATAAACTATTAAGCAGCTATGATTTTAGGCCAGCCAGAGGTCTACACCACAGTTATCTCATGCTTAAAAGAAATAAAGGAGACAGGTAAAATGCATAGCTCTCTTGGTGCTGGTGTCTTATATATCCAACCTTTCCAAACACCCTCTACTACTATATACTACCATACTAATGCTCACTGATAAGCAGTTTCATTTGACATGTCTAAGGTTAACTGCACATAAATGAATCTCTTCTTCTTTTCTAAATTCTTATATATATATAAGAATAATATAATATTATATATTATATATAAGAATACACACACACACACTATATATATATATATATATATATATTCTCATCATGTATTTTCTTTATTGGAATGAAATATCTAACTTGAAAAGTAATACATTCTTGTGTGTGCATGTAGATGATAGATAAATAATTGTGTATTTCTACCCTTAAAGTTTCACTGAAAATAAATATGGTCTTAAATAAAAAAGATGTGATTGCTCATGTGAGAATCTCAAAACATATAATTCACACTGTATTATGTGAAAGAGAATAGATTCTGTTCCCAAATGTTTGTATCAATGACAAATAAAAGAAACTCCTTAGGGTGGCTACTGAAGGAGTATATAAATTGGGTTTTGTCCCCAGCTGACAAGAATTCTGGACGGTGACATTTACTGGCTTTGTTTCAATTGTTCAAGGTGGCCACCAAGAGCCCACCTTCAAGCTGTACATGTCATTGCCCTCCACTGCCTTCAGAGGGCTGAGTTGTACCTTGTGTGCACCTCTGGGTCACACAAGGGCTTCGAAGGTTCTTCTACATCACTTTAGTGTCTGGAACAGGAAAGAAGGGAAGAAGGATGAGAAGCATCAGCTACATGTCTCCCCTTTTATCAAGTTCAGAGAAATTCCCAGAAACCCTTGTGTGGAATATTGCTCACTTCTCATTCCCATGACCATTCCTGAGCTCAGTCCAAAGACAATTCCAGGGGTTGGGACAGGGAGGTGAAGGTGGCTAGTCTAGTGATGTAGACATTATATATGGTTTACAGTGGGATATGACTGAGGAAAGAAGATTGTAAACAGCTTTTGAGACAGATAACCAACAATAATCTACCACATTACTTAATATTAAACATGTAGAGGGGCGCCTGGGTGGCTCATTTGGTTGTGCAGCCGACTTCAGCTCCAGTCATGATCCCACAGTTCGTGGTTTTGTGCCCACCGCTGGGCTCTGTGCTGACAGCTAGCTCAGAGCCTGGAGCCTGCTTTGGATCCTGTGTCTCCCTATCTCTATGCCCTTCCCCCACTTACCATCTGGCCCTCTCTGTCTCTCAAAATAAAATAAACGTTAAAACAATAATACTAAAAAGATAGTAATCATAAAGTTAAATGTGTATATAATCAATACCCTTTCTGCTTCTTTGAGTTAGTCTTTCAGCTCGCTTGCTCTCTCTCTCACACACACACACACACAGACACTCACACATGTACACATAACTTTAATCAGTCATCTGAGTTGGCTCAGCAGATATTTCACTCATTTTTCATGTTTTGTACATTTACTTTCAGAGATGAACACAAAATTCATTTGGGAGTCATGTGTCTAATTCATAGGCACCTGCAGTATTAAAATGCAGACACATTCAAGTTGAAAAAATAAAATATTTTTCCCTAAAAGTGTTGGTTGTGAAAAGCTAAAGGAAAAACTATTGTGTATGCCATGCTGAGAAGACTTGACAAAGCTTGTAGGTGACTTGAAAGTCATGACAACATAGAGCTGAGCACAAAGAAGATTTAGCAACAAGGAACAAAGCACAGTGATCAGAGGGTGCAGACTGTCGTTCTGGCAGGCGTGGATGTCACTTACGTAGACTTTTTCTTCCTTTTTATAGCTGCTGACATCTCTGAGCTCTTAGATGTACTTTTTCATGCTAGCATGCTGTTGTTTTCTACATTGTTTTTCCTCACGCACCAAAATCTGAACGTCAGACACGCAGGTGTCAACTGAAAACAGGTCATAGAGAGTGAAATCACACAACTGCAGAGTCAGTAATTAAATTCAGAATAAAGCCAAGGGCAATTTGGGGCATTACACTGTGTGCATATTTTTGACAATCATATTTTTGCTTTTTACACAATTAGAGTTTATTTTGGCATGTTATGGCAGGAGATACGTCAATAAAATAACCTACTTTGTTTCTTGAAAAACTGCTAACTAAAACTTAAATAAAGTTCTTAAATTTCTGGTATTAGAGAACATTGGCCGATATTTATGTGTGCAACCCCAAAAATCTGCTTTGATGTTAGCTGAATAATGTAATCATAATAAAATGGGTCAGTATTACTGGACACAATTTATATGTCACCCTTGATCCAGCTAGTTCTGCCTGCATGGCCCACCTCTCTCACCCAATAGGATTCATTCTTTTGCCTTTCTTAATGTTCTCATAGTTTCAGAACCATGGGGACATCCCAAGAGGCCTCAGCGTAATGCACTTACCCCTTTGTAGCCCCCCACAGTGCCAGGGCTGGACTTCAGGATGCCCTTCATAGTGCCCATGTGACCGGAGCTGATCCCACTGGGCCCACCAGCTGTCCTCACACTAATGGTAACTCAGTAGGAGCCTGCAGTAACTGATGTCCATGGGGCATGCACTACCCAGTGAGAGGTAAGGGCCAAAATGGAGCTAGCTTACAAATTGGCTGCATTTCCTTCATAGAGGAACTATTTGGAAATGCAGAAATTGCATAAGGCTCTGCAGGTGTATCAAACTTGATTGAGCACCAGCAAGGTTTCCTGGAGCAAGGCCAAGGCCAGCTCAGTGACTCAGCCCACCCGCCACCTTGTATTTGTATTCTGCTGTGCTGTTTTGCTTCTTTTTACCTTTCACTCCTCCTTCCTTGGGATTGAACATCCTCTGTCAGTAGATGTTTAGCATATATGACTTCCTCAGGCTATATTTCTAGGGAAGCAAGACTAAGGAAATACCTTTTACCTCTAACTGTTCATTACAGGATACTCAGCATTCCATGGGGGATACATTCTTACCTGAGCGGTGCAGTATGGGAGAAAAGGTGTAAATGAAGTGTGCTTAGTCCCCTTAGGTCCTAGGGCGGATGAAGGGCCATTAGGAAATTATGCATGAAATCATTTTCAGTTTGCAGTTGTTCAATTGAATACATCTTAGAGGACCTCTCATTCAAAACTGTAGCTTAAAAGCTGAGGACTCTGACCAGGGTGCAGAGGTGGCTACAAACATTTCAGAGAATTGTGTCTGAATTATTGAGTATCAACACTGTGCATTTTCTTCATTAAGAGTCCTGCCTAATAATTTCGATTGCTAAATTGTAAACCTGGTATTTTCACCTATGATTAATACTGACATTTTAAAAGATAAGTTTCATCACTTTCTGAAAAACACAGTTCCTATACTGTGCAGGCATACCTACCCAACAACCCATTTTCCTCTTTTTTTTTCCTACTTTTATAGCATCTTACACTACCTGTTGTAACACTCACCCTAAAAACTTAGAATTATTTTTCAAGTTATTATTTATTTTTAGAGGGAGAGAAAGTGCAAGCTGGGGAGAGGCAGAGAGAGAGAGAGAGAGAGAGAGAGAGAGAGAGAGAGAATCCCAAGCAAGCTTCACACTACCAGCTTGATGTGAGGCTCAAACCCATGAACCATGAGATCATGACCTGAGCCAAAGTCAGACACTTAACCAAAGCCACAGGTGCCTCCTCCCAAAACCAACTTAAAATTATTTGTTGCATGTTTTTTGAATACTTTCAGCTTTTAGGCTTTTAATCCATACGAAGATTAGATTAATGATATACATAGATATGTGTGTGGTGTATATAGGGCATGTATCAAGTATGTGCTAATCTGAAAGATGATGAGAGCAAAACTGAAAAATTCTTGTACTAGAAAAAATAAAATTTAAGAAACCTCATTTACATATAATGCCTAATGATTTTGATATAGATATGTTTTAATTTTTAATTTTTATTTTTTTATGTTTATATTTATTTATTTATTTGTTTTTGAGAGAGACAGAGAGAGAGAACAAGCAGGGGAGGGGCAGAGAGAGAGGGAGACACAGAATCTGAAGCAGGCTGTCAGCTCTGAACTGTCAGCACTGAGCCCGACACGGGGCTCGAAACCATGAACTGCGAGATCATGACCTGAGTCAAAGTCAGATACCCAACCAACTTGGCCACCCAGGTGCCCCAAAGGATATGTTTTTAAAAGCAACATGCTATATTTTTAAGGTTGTATCTATAGGGACGGGGAAAAACCAAGATAGCAAGGACATAGAATCCATATCCTGAAAAAAATGCATAAAAATTATGAGCTGAAATGTGGGCTCCTGAGGCAAAAATCATTTTGTGATTCTTCCCTCTATATGGCAAAGGCAGAGTTTTATCAGCAGCTGCAGAGTAGATATATTGGTCCCTGTGCCCACTCACTAATATCATTAGTTGCCGGGTGGATTTATATCTATAGAATAAAGATCTCTCTCAGTCCACACACATCTGTTAAATAATGTTGGCCACAAATCTCTAAGGGAATTGGAGGATTGTTTCTTGCTTCCATAAGAATGATTTGCTGGGGTAAATCTTCAAAATTGATTTTCATGAAAAAATATACCATGTTCCCAGGGTCCTGAGGCATCCATCTGAGAACATACCGCTTTAGCCACCAAAATGGACTTGGTTGTGAGGTTTAAAATAACAGGTTAATAGAATTTGGATAAAAGTTTTTAATGCAAGTTCTTCACCAATCTTCAAACATTTGACTGGGAAAAAACTATCCTTAAAGACATTTAAAGTAGGAAGAGAGCAATTTTTAAAGGAATATTTGAATAGCCTATTGCATTTATTTTGGTCAACAGAGAATATTACTGCTTTAGTTTCTAGACATATTTGGTGATATTAAAAGTGAAGATATAAAATTAAGGGATTCAAAAAACAGGATTGGTATTAAAATAAAATCGTAGTCCTATTACACCAAATTCTACTTGTGATCGGTTAGTTCCAAACAAATCTTTATTAATGCCAGCTGTATATCACACTCCTCTCAATTTAACAGATCTGCTGTAACAATTAAGTCTCCGTTAAAGGGTTTCCATCACTAACATTCAATGGGATGTTGTAAAGAAAAAGGGCACACGTTTATCATTTCCCCCAGCATTTACTCAGAATGACTAGTTTTCCTTAAAGTACAGTCATAATATTTATTTTACCAGATTCTCACTTTTGATGTTGGGTAGATTTCAAAGTTGTAGATTTACCGTGATTACTTTCAGTTCTTTAGTCTAAGAAATTCATCTGAAAAACATTTGTAATGTAAGCAATCAATGATTTTCTATTTGTCCTAGTTTTTTTTCAAGCAGAGTCTCAAAATTCAAAGTTCTAATGAAAAGTTGTTAATGAAAAAGCTACTGAATTTAAATCAGACTTTAAATATTATAAGAATATATTTTTGCATATAATAGTGATTCAAAATACTTTTTTCTTTAAATGTAAGACTTCAGCAATACTAGAGATTCCTACAAGAAAAAAAGAAATCCTTAAGTAATAGAATAAAGTAAGAAGACAGAATAAATGGTGAAAATGTTTGATACTATAACATGCATCATTTTTCTAACAATATCTAGCATCTATAAAATCTGTAGATAATATATTGAGTAAAATTTATAGTAATTAATGATAAAGTCTTGAAAATAACTTTCGTTTCTATTTCATTTCATCCAAAATATGAAAATTCTTCTCATTTTGAGTGGTTAATTCTTCTCCTTAAAAAACTATACCTATATTACTTGACTTTTATATCTCTTGAGCATATTGTTTTCTAGAGAATCAAATACAAAACCCCATTTACCATTTGGGATATTAGAGTTGGTAAAAATAAAAAAGTCTTTTCATTTGCTTTTGATTTTAGATTTTTATTAAAGTGCAGAAACTATAAAATGAAAACTTGGGGCACCTGGGTGGCTCAGTCGGCTGAGCATCCAGCTTTGGCTCAGGTCATGATCTTGTGGTTAGTGGGTTTGAGCCCCGCATCAGGCTCTGTGCTGACAGCTCAGAGCCTGGAGCCTGCTTCGGATTCTGGGTCTCCCTCTCTCTGACCCTCCCCTGCTCATGCTGTCTCTTTCTCTCTCTCAAAAATAAATAAACATTTAAAAAAATTAAAAAATAAAGTAAAATGAAAACTTATTGCAATCACAGCACATATATTGCTATAGTTTTAATTAGTAGTATGTATTACATATACATAAAATATGTGTATTTTTGTTCACATATATAAAATAAAATTACCATCCTCTTGTTAAGATGGTTTTATCCTAGGGACACCTGGGTGGCTCAGTCAGTTAAGCATCTGACTTCAGCTCAGATCATAATCTTGTGGTCAGGGGTTCAAGCCCTGCTTTGGGCTCTGCACTGACAGCTCAGAGCCTGGAGCCTGCTTCGGATTCTGTGTTTTCCTTTCTCTCTCCCTCCGCCAGTCACGCTTTATCTCTCTCTCTCTCTCTCTTTCTCTCTCTCTCTCTCTCAAAAATAAATAAATATTTAAAAAAATTTAAAGATGGTATTATCCTTTGTTCAATTAAGATTTAATCATGATCATTTTCCCATGACAGTAATTATATTCTGAGATTACCCACTTCTAATATACCATAATTAATAAATGGATTATTACTGGACATATAAATCATTCAAAATATGTCATTAAATAATAGTGCCCTATGGATTTTTGGCATATTAATCAGTTAAAACATTGCTGATTATATCTTAATGTAAGTATATAGAAAAAGAATCAAAGAATATGAACAATTCTAGTCTCACAAACCAAGACTGATGTCTTAATCTGATCAGCTGGATCAAGTACGGGTTGAAGTTTTATAGGATTCTGTTTACTTCTATATTTTCCCTTTTCCAACCGATAGCCCTCTAGGCCTTTGAGCTGAGTGCGCTCCATTCCCGGGAGCTCTCCTCGGCGGCTTGATCCTGCTTGCTTACCTCTCAGCGCAGCCAATTTCCAAAACTGTTGTCTCCTTTTGCATGATTTTCTGATTACCAATTTGTTTGTTTGGTTTTTATTTTATATTGAGAGAGAGACAGCTGGAGCGGGGGGGGGGGGGTCAGAGAGAGAGGGAGACACAGAATCCGAAGCAGGCTCCAGGCTCTGAGTTGTCAGCACAGAGCCCGACGTGGAGCTCGAACCCAGAGACTGTGAGATCATGTCCTGAGTGGAAGCCGGACGCTTAACAGAATGAGCCACCCAGGCTCCGCTCACATTACTATTTCTAACCAGTTGTCCTGCCACAGTTCAGAATTCAGCAAATATCTTGAGGTGAAAACCCATGTGGCGCTCAAAGCCCCACAGATCAGAAATGCTGCCAATGTGAGCCCTGTGAGAAAAGTGAGCGCCTCCTTCTGTGGCTGTCTGGGCACGTCGTGCTTCCCATGCCCCCCAGGGCCCAGCCCGTGGCTCCAGAAGGCCGGCGCCCCGCTGCGTGCTCATCCGCGTGGGGCCTCACCTGCACCCACCCTAGAGACAGCAGGTGCTCTGGGACACCGCCAACAAGCCGCCGTTGGTCCGCTCTCCTGCTCGCTCCGGTCACCGCCAGCAGGAAGGTGGCCGGGCTTCACACTCTCTCCTCCGGCTTAGCAGCCCAGGATCTTCCTTTATTTCTTGCGTAATCTCTGCGTTAAAGATGGACTGCATTGCGAGTTTGCGAGTTAGTGGGTGACAGTTTTTCAAGCAATTAACCACTAGCTCCACTTTAGCTCTCTACTGAAATTTTAAGTACAGGCTTTATCATTAGCTCAATATATATTATTATTCAATTCTTTTTATTAGTATATTTTATACTAATATATATTATATTATATATAATATATAATATATTATAATATATAATATATATATTATATTATTCAATTCTTTTTATTAGTATATTTTAATTTTTGCCTTTATTTACATTTTATATATTGTTTCTATTAGTATATTTTATTCACTTTTATATATTCAATTACTTATCTGTTAAAAGTCACTGACTCATTTAGTTCTGCAAGAGTAAAACCCTGTTTTAATTATTGGAATTCTACACAAACTTAAAATTCTAAATTTGTTTGCATAGCCCTGGGGATTAACCTTAAATACCCTTGGGTGTATTTGGCTATTTATCCCTGATGGGCGCATATAGGTCTAAAATGTAGCTGCATGTAAATAATATCACACAAAAATTTTACTTTAGAAAAAGTTTGACATTTAGAAATGAATCCTTGTATTTAACATTATATGAATTTTATTCTTCTTAGGATGATCCAAAAGTATTTTACTCAATTTCTGTATCTTTTTTTAATCAAACTGAGGAAGACTTGATTTGGAAATACCTTAAAATCTTAGCTATTTTTGTTCTAATTGTCTTGAGTATTTATCATATAGATTATCTTCCTCTACTGATATATATATCCTGTCCTTTTTAATAGTCATACTTTTACATTCTGTCTTTCATCATATTCCCTGGGCCATAGTTTTTAATGTCATAGTTAAATAATAACATCAGGGCAATCCTTAATATTTTTTGTTAAACAGATTTCATATGTTTAATTTTTAATCATGATATTTGTTATTTTGAAACAAACGCTGATTCTATATGTGTAAAAATACCCTTATTTTCTCTTTATAAGTTTATTTATTTATTTTGAGAGAGAGAGAAAGTGAAAACAAGGAAGGGGTAGAGAGAGACGAAGAGAGAGAATCCCAAGCAGGCTCCACACTGTCAGCGCACAGTGCTATGCAGGGCTTGAACTCCCCAATCATGAGCTCATGACCCAAGTAAAGAGTCAGAAGCTTAACCAACTGAACCATCCAGGTGCCCCAAGATCATTATTTTTGTAATTTATTTATTCTATTCCCTCACCATTACTTTTTATAAAGGTTGGAATTATATAAAACCGGCTCGCTCTGCTATTTGTAAAATTAAATATTGGTTCTTCTTAACATAACCGTCCCTACATGTGTTTCCATAAACCATAACAGGCTTACAGATAAGTTTTTGTGTGTGGTCCTGTCTTTGAAATTTTTTGACTTTATTTTTTTGTTTATTTATTTGAGAGAGAGAGAGCGAGAGAGAGAGAGAGCGAGCCAGCATAGGTGCAAGCCTGCATGAGAGTTGGGGAGAGGCAGAGAGAGAGGGTGAGAGAATCCCAAACAGGCTCCACACTGGGGAGCCCTACACGGAGCTCATTCTCATGGAGTGTGAGATCACGACCTGAGCCCAAATCCAGATTCGAGGTGCCCCTCTACTGTCTTTGAAATTAAAAGTAAATGAAAATTTACATATTGATTTGTCATAAAAATTAAATTTCCAGATCTTCTGATAAAATTAAAACACAATATTATATTTTGGCAGAGGGAATGTCAGTTTCTAATACCAATGGTTCTCATTAGTCCAAAATACATATTAATTTAGTGATGTTCATCATTTTTGCCTTTCTGTCAATTTTACTCATGTGGAAATAAGTAACGAAGTGGAAAAAAGGGTTTCCTTCAATAAATTACAAGGTTCTGTAATAACTGTAATTACAAAATTATACTAAGAAAGAAGATTAAGTCAGGTCCTCATTAAGGAAGAATGAGGAAAGCTGAGCCAATTATAGATGTTCACATCTGAATGGATGTTCACACGGAGCCCTAGGGATGAGCTGCCGAGAACCAGCAACAGCAGAAGGAGCGCTTGGCCTCATTTTGATCCATATCTAGGACTATCAACACGTTTGAGGAGGTAGAAGCGACGTGCAATATTCCTGACATGATAGCTAACCGTGATTGAAAATACTCGCTGGGTAGTGTGGACACACTGACAGGCTGGGGTAGGTGGAGGCCCTGTAACTAAAGGTTATGTGATGCGGAGTTCAGTAAGCTCGTGCAAAAGCGACAGCGGGGAGCTAGACCCACGGAAGAGAAAGTCACTGTCAGCGCCACTCAAGGACTCAGGAAGTTTTTGTGGTGGGTATGGTTGTTGGAGACACAAGGACCCTACTGTGGACACGCCACTGTCAGTCCCGCTCAGTTCTCGGAGGCCATCCTCTCTGTAGGACAATCACGTTCCACTCCCTGATGGAAGAAGGTCAAGTCAACTGTTTCTTGACTCATCACATTAATTTTTCTTCTTTTCTAGAAGTCTCTACAAAGTTCTAAAGTCTTTATAAATCCTCTGAATGGGTCACATAAGTTTCATCATATTTGTAAAGAGGTATATGTTTAAAAATGATTTATAAAAAACATTGTTGTCTTTGAAATAAATGTCTTTCCTTAAGGTAGCAACATGAATTCTAATTCTATACTCATCCTTCAAGATAGAATATTTACGTAAATTATTTGGAATCTTCTGCCTGGCAGATTTATCTATTCTTCCCTCCCTCCCTTCTTCCGTCCCTTCATTCCTCTCTCCCTCCCTCTTCCCTCCTTCCTTCCTTCCTTCTTGCCTTCATCTCTATCATTTCTTTACATTATGAGTATTTATTCAAATATACTTCCTATTTTTTATTAAGACGTGAGGGGTTCCTGAAAAAATACACAGCACAAATGGTGTACTCTTTTTCTTTCAAGTAGGCTTTAATTGTGTTTCACATTCTTAGCTTAAATCAACATGATGTTAAACATTCAGGTTTTTCAGGTTTACCTTTCTCTTTTGGACTAAAAGCCTTAATGTAGATTCCCTTCACCTGAATGCACTTGGTGGTTGTTGATGTCTCTTGCTGCTCTTATAGAATGACTTTTAGGCAATCCTCGTCAAAATCACACGCTCCTTCCTCTACAGCCTAAGGATCAATAATTTAAGTTACCCTGCTCCATAAGCAGCTAGTGTGATGGGACAACAGTTATATCCTTTCCATGCTTCGAGCCTTCATGTTCACATTCTGACTCTATTTTGTTCAAGATTATTTTAATTTTTCGGCTTCTCATAACACAAATGACTGGTTCTGATAACATAATTAACATTGGTTTCTAAGAAGTTTAACATTAAAAATCTTTTCAATAAATTTTAAATTTCCTTATTTGAAGAGCAGTCTTAAAAATAATGCAGATGGACCAAGAAGGTGTGGTATACATATACAGTGGAGTACTACATGGCAATGAGAGAGAATGACATATGGCCATTTGTAGGAAAGTGGTTGGATCTTGAGGGTGTCATACTAAGTGAAATAAGTCAGGCAGAGAAGGACAGAAACCATATGTTTGCACTCATAGGTCTAACAGGAAAACCGGAGAAACCTAATGGAGGACCAGGGGGAGGGGAAGCGGGAAAGAGAGTTGGGGAGAGAAAGGGACGCAAAAGTTGAGAGACTATTGAATGCTGAAAATGAACTGAGGACTGAAGGGGAAAGAGGGAAAAGAGGTGGTGGTGATGGAGGAGGGCACTTGTGGGGAAGAGCACTGGGTGTTGTATGGAAACCAATTTGACAATAAATATTTAAAAAATAATGCAGATAACTTAGGATTTCCATTATTTAGAATTAATATTGTTTCCAAAAGTAGACATTTTTAAAAAATATCAATGTTTATTTTTGAGAGATGGACACACAAAGTACAAGCAGGGGAAGGGCAGAGAGAGAGGGAGACACAGAATCCAAAGCAGGCTCTAGGCTCTGACCTGTTAGCATGGAGCCCAACAAGGAGCTAGAACTCAGGAACTGTGAGATCATGACCTGAGCTAAAGTCCAACGCTTAATTGACTGAGCCACCCAGGCGCCTGCCCCAAAAGTAGATAATTTTTAAAACTTTGCTCAATGGATGCATTTCATTAAAAACATATTATTTAGAGGCACCTGGGTCTCTGTTGGTTGGTTAATCAGCTTTTGGTTTTGGTTCAGGTCATGAACTCCCAGTTCGTGGGATGGAGCCCTGCCTCGGGTGCAAGTGATTGAGGTTCTGGAAGTGGACAACCAGCAACCTCTGCTCTGGACCCCAGCCTGGTTCATTCATAATTGTCACTCACTTGATGCCTGGGTGTATAGATATTAATCTAGAGTTGACAAGAAAACAGTAGTGGGTTCACAAAGTGTAGGAGAAAAGAGGTATCTTTGGTTAGCCTCTTTAAAACACCCTCATTGTCTTCAAAGGAAATTCAGACTTCTTTTATATTAATTGTATGTATTATTTTTATTATATTAACAATCATCACATATTGAGCTCTAACTTCACGACATTTGTGTTTTCATTTACTTTTCCAACAAATATATGGGCCTAACATAGTTATACACTTTTGACATAGGATGGAAATTAGACACAGGGTAGTTAATAACTTGCCTGATGGTATATAGTAACAGGTACGGCTGAATTTGAAAGGAGGTCTCTGTGACCGCAGTCTGATAAAGTTATTATGCATCTACATTGCAGCTCCTGCACTGAACTTTAATCCCTTCACAGTGCAGCAACTTGGCCTTCTCAGACTCTGTAAACGAGCATCATTATGCTCTTGTCTCTGAACAGAATGCCTTTCATTTTCGTGTTCCAGGACTTGCAGCACCGTGACATTGATAGAAGATTATTGAAAAGATTTTAGAAGACAGTGAATGACAGTCTCCACCATTCTCACTGCGTTTATTGAATCTTACATATATGTGCATGTGCACATTTACATCCGTAACCACTGTGGCCTGAGCATCATTACATTTACTGAGATTATTTGGATTTTTCTTTTAGATTAAAACATAGAAATCTCCAAAGCTAGAGAGTTTGTGCCAGAAGACAAAGGTCCATACAAACTATTGGTATAATTTTATGATTTTTTTATAACAAACCATAAGAACTAGCGAAAAACACTGTTCTGCCAAGTTTTCAATATGGATTTTTTTTATTGATAATAAAAGATGTTTAGGAAACTGGTTTTGTTTTTCTGTTTGTGTCTCCAAACTATCCTGATTTTAGCTGAAGACACCAGTAGTTTTAGAGATTTCTTTAGCTGATTCCTCACCAAAACAAAAACAATTTTGAGCTGACTATAGTAATGTAAGAAAGGTATTTTTTTTGTATGTGTCCCTGCTGAAATCACATACATCCTACAAAATTTTCTTTTCATGGATATTTTAAATGACACATATGTTGACAGTAATTTTGTACATGAGCCATTTGATGATTCTCCAACTTTGTGCATCATATCCATTGCATTGCCATTTAGTTCACATTTATCAGTAGGACAAAGGGAACTAAAAACTAACAACAGGGAAAAATCAAATAAGTAGGTAAAATAATTTCTAAGTGAAAAGTCCGTGTTTATCGTGATGTGAGATTATACTATACAGAGTCAGCATTCTTTAAGTTTCTCTACAAAGCCAATGAAAAATAAAAATTGGTTTTAATTAGTAAAGTTTCTGTTTAACAAAAGACATTGTGTATTATAAGGCCATTTGTCCAAAATTTGATATTCATTTTCAGTTGGAGTTTAATTAATATGACTTAATACATGAAATTTTTCTCTGAAGATTTACTTTAAAATGTTATGAAATGTCACTCATAAAATTGTCCTAAAGATAATGTAAGAAAAGGTTACCTTAAAGTAAATGTCAAAAAAAGTAAAGTGAAAACTTAAATTACATAAATTTATTCTGTATTCTTGATAGATTGTCTCTTAACGTGGCTTTTTGTTTCTCATAAATAAGAAAATCATTACATGAAAATCTTCTTGAAAATGTGTATGTATCAAATTTGGGATACTTTTGGT
Organism: Suricata suricatta; assembly: GCF_006229205.1. Lineage (NCBI taxonomy): Eukaryota > Metazoa > Chordata > Mammalia > Carnivora > Herpestidae > Suricata > Suricata suricatta. The sequence continues at coordinate 3,076,156 of NC_043714.1, forward strand.
AGCCAACATTTTTTAAATTTGTAATTGGTTTTGACATGTGATGATTTTAATAGATCAATTTAGAACATTGTATATACTAACTCACTAAAAATAAATTATAAAATGTGGGGGTTCTTGTGTAACTTTGTTGGTTATTCTCACTCTTATTTATTTATCATTGCAGATTAAAAAAATCAACAGAAACTTTCCAGTAAACCAGCAGGTAAGATGAAAACATACTTGGAGAGACAAATCACATATTACTTTCAGTTATCTATTATAGAAAATAATCTTGATTACATTTAGTTTTTAGGTGGAAGTAATTGGCACTGTTATTTGCTCTCCAGGAAAATACATAACTTATTAGATTCTTTTCATATTATGTAATATATTTCTCTAATCATATTAAAAGCAGTTTTAAAAAAATATTTATCTACATAACCTAAGTCAAAACTATAACTTGACAAAACACATATATTTATTTGAATATCATGTTGAAGAACTAAGGGAGCTATTTACATAAGAGAGTTTGACCGTATCTTAACATTTGGGAGACCTATGTTTCATCTAAAAATTAGAAGGAATTTTCAAAATTGGCTGATATATTTTACATGCATCTAAACTAATGCATAGGATGAACATAATGTATGATTAATCCAGCCAAGAATTTAGTCAGTGTTTTAGACTAATAATTGATTTTCAGATAAAATAATTGATTATAGAAAATAACTAACCTAGTTATAATTTTATTAAGCTGAACTCTTTTGCATTGCCTTCATCAACATCATAAAAACATTCATTTGAATGAGAGAAGGCAGTGTAGGCTCAGTTTTGGAGTCATGAAAGTTGAAGTGCATCAGGGTTTTTTTGATGGTAGAGCCGCAGATACCAATCATAACTTTCTTACTCTTGATATCAACGTTGTTGTGCAACCTTGGATCAAAATCTAAACATCTAGACTTGCCTGGGTGACTCCATCGATTGAGCACCTAACTCTCCATTTCCGCTCATCATGATTCCAAAGTTGTGGGACTGAGGGCCTCATGAGACTCCATGCTGAGCAAGGAGCAGGTTCCAAATTCTCCCTTTCCCTCTGCTACTCCCATCTGCTAGCATGTTCTTTCTCTCAAATATTTATATATTTGTTATCTATATGTCTACATATCTACATATAGAACTATGTATCTATCCATATATATGTTATCTATTTATATTTATCCATATATATGTTACCTATTTATAAATGGTAAATAGTAAACATTTTAAATAATCAGCATAAAAAATGAAGTCACTTTTTGTATCTAATCCTGGGTGCCCTCACATCTTTGAAGATTAACAAATGTAAAATTCTCAGTATATGCCATTATTATAATTAATGTGTTAAAATTTTAAATTTGGTCTTTGGAATATAGAATTTATGTTCTTGTATAAATTATATTATTAATGATGCCACTAGCCCAGACTAGCCCGCAAAGTTGTATTGATTGAAATATTAATGAAAACAGCTCTGGAGAACTCAGTGTGTCTAAGTATTCTGAGTGGGGTCTTCCCAGCCTTCAGCACACCCTGCTTCCAGCCTCACGCCTGAGCCACGCCAGTGTAGAGTCAGAGGTTGGAGAGTGTACATGGTATGTGTCTCACCACATTCCATCCCAAACTGTGGGTATATATGAGGCCCTTGTCTGTGGTGCAGAGAATAGGACTCTAACCCAGAGCTACTGACTCGCTGGAGCTGAGTCTCACTGATTCTCCCTCTGTGCTTGTGATGCTGGTAGGACACTGCTTAGGAAATAAGGTTTAACAACTTCATTGGGCTGTAGTGGAGGAAAAATTCATTACTGAGAAATTATTCAAGTAGAAAGGACCATCAGCCTTTGGGGAAAGTTGTAATGCCCATCAGCAAATGTAATCTTTTAATGGACAGATAACATAAAATGTAGATCTATTCATTTGGATAATTCTTGCCAAAAATATAAATGATGAATGTTTCTTTAATAATGACTCTAAGATCTGTGTTCCTTGCCCTTTCTAACCTCAACATGTGAAGTATTAATAATTACTATAATTTATGTTATTATACATATGTCATCACCCTAATAACCCCTCTGCTATTCTTTATTTATGAGGACAACTACATTTAACACTGCCTACATTTTCCTTTCAATGACATGTGGCATTTTTGCTCACCGCTCCATTTATCTAGGATTTGAATAATAGTAAAGTAAATAAAAATCTATAAAAAGTTACATATAGATAAATAATAAAAACTGTTTAATACTCCAACACACATATATAATACATTTAGGTAAGCATTAGTATTCATAACTTTTTGCTTGCTAGCCTTTTAATATTATTATACCAAGATATTATTTTAAATCTCTTACATCTTTCATTTTTAAAAATCATAACAAATTCTTCTTGCCATTTTAAAAACTGAAAGCAAGAGTTAATAGATTTCCCCCTTACTACTTTCCATCATGGAAATGAAGAGTTTCAAGAAATAGGATTCGTTTATAGTTCAATATTTATATATCCACACCATAGGAAAACTCACATGCATAGCACAATAACAATGCATTAAGAGACCCAGGTGCATTCTCTACTTAATAAAATGTGAGCCAGTTTATAATGAATAAAATTTTGAAAACACCTATAATCTCATTTCTCCTTCAGATTTAGTATTCAAACAGGACCCTTATATTGGACTAAGCTACAATGTGTTGCTTTAATCTTAAATTATTTTCTAACTTAATTTTTTGTAAAACTCTCTGAAGCTTAGATTACATATAAATACATATATTTATCCACATGTTTTTGATTAAATAATTTAGAGATATGTTAAAAGAGTCAAGTGTTATACAATAAAAATCAAGCACCTTCATATCCCTGATGCATATCTACGTCTTTAAGAGAAAAAAAAAAAAGATGTCACCCACTGGAACAGAAGTCTTCTGCATCCTATGGGATTCTATTTTTTAAATTGTGCTATGTACATGGTAGAGCAAACCTAAGTGGAGAAATTAGAATAAAAGTGAAACATAAAGGGGACCAGAAGATATCAGTACCCTCCAGCAGGGCCAGTGTTAGATCTTAGCTCTGTAAGGACACTCCCACAGTCCAGAATCCATGAGATTTTCAGTAAAAATACTCTCCTTAGAAAGATTTGAATCCAAAATTGTAAATTATTTGGAAAACAGATCATAATAGGGGAAAGCCATCCAAAATTATTTTTGATTATCATGTCCTTTTTAAATAAAGGAATGGTAATTATAAGTCAAGAAGAGGATATGGTGTTTAAAAATGTGGATTTGCAAAAGAATCAAATAGGAATTCAAATATTTAAAAAAAGAATATATTTAAAATTAAAATCAATTAACCAATTGAATAATAGAAGATGAAGATAAAAAATATAATTAAAAGTAATATCTGAGACTGACAGTGGTGAAAAGCATAAATGTTAATGTAAGACATAAACTTTAAAATGAGAAAATAAAAAAGAAATCTTCAGAAAGACTGGGGGAAATGTGTGAGAGGGAGTATATGAAGAGAGATGATGGTTAAGTGTTCCTATTAGTCTCCAGATTAAAGAATCGAGGTAACCATGAGCAAGGTAAATAGAAACAAATCCACACCAAGGAAGGGTCTGAAACCACCTCAATATCCAATCAGTGGAATATAGGCAGCCATTAAAAGGATAAGCCAGTTCTGTTGGTATTAGTATAAAAGGTCATCCAAGAAATCCTATGACACAGCAATAGCAAAGTGAAGAATAGGAAATACAGGAAGCCACTGTGTTTTAATAAAGGGGTTGGAATGAAATATACACACATTCTTATATGGGAATAAAAAAATCTTGAAAAGACGCCTAAGAATTTGGTAAAGGTGTTTCCTTCTGAGAAATATTGTAGCCCAGTCTCCTTCCCACTGTGAGGATTTCAATTCCAAGCCTCTGTGTTTAAATCTTATGCCTTTCCCTGGAGAAACTTCTCATTTCAATTTCCATTCATATGGTTGATTGAAGTTCCTTATTCTGTTTCTGTAACAAGGAATTACATTTTGTTTTGTTTTGTCTTGAGCTCAGATATGTATTATTTCTGTTCTTCTTGATACAAATTCTATTTTGCATTTCTACATATTGGAATCAACTCAGCCTCCCTTATTTATTTAACATGCTCTGGCTCTTGGTCATTACTATTGGAATAACTGGAAAAAAACATATGTGTTTGTCATTTAAGACACATCTAATATCTGTGAAGGTGAGCATATTTAAGTGAAATTAGCATATACTTTTATATGTCTGTCTTTAAATTTTGAATGTGTTTCTATTTTCTTCCTATATTATTTATTTATAGGTACTACATACTCAACACATGAAGGAAATTTATTCTTTGTATTTTTATGTTGCCTAAGTTAAAAAATTTTTATGGATCACAAGATTTGTGTTGTACTTAGATTTTTTTTCATTTCAAGATTAATGTTAGTAAAAAATGCTTTACTTTCTATGTCTAGACATTTTAGGGTTTTTTTATTTTTACACTTAAACAACAGATTTCTCTGGGACTTGAAGCATTTTTTCTTGTTGGATTGATCATATTTTATGGGATTCTCTATTAGCTCTTCCTCCCTCTCTCAGCCCAAACCCAACTGTAAACTCCTAAAGATAAAGGTATTATTGTTATGTCCTTGCCTCCTACAACCATGCCCTACATATCATGATTCTGGTAGAGACCTCAATGTAAAGATCTTTGGGGATATCTTTAAAGAAGAACTGTGATTAAATCTGAGACTTCCTCAACATTTAAACCTTTTTCTTTTCAAAAGAAACTCAAAGAAAAATACAGGGCACAGACTGGGAGAAAATATTTGCAAATCATATGGAACAAAGGACTTAAATCCAGAATATATTTTTTAACAACTGAAAATTGAATATTTAGAAATGAAACAACTCAGTGAAAGAAATGTGCCAAGATTTGAACAGACATTTCACCAGAGAAGTATCTAAATATCAAATAAGTGTGTGAACAGATACTCAACCTTAAAGAACATGCAGATTAAAAACACAATGAAATACCACTACATATACACTAAAATGGCTGATTGTAACTGCTCCTACTAAATACTGTCAAAGAGCAATTAGAATTGTTATACACTGCTGGTGGGAATACAAAATGGCATGACCACTTTGGGAGACAGTCTGACAGTTACCAAAAAGTTAAATCTACACCTACTGTATGAAAGCATGTGTTCATGCAAAGACTTGTTCACAAATGTTCATAGCAGCTTTATATATTAATAGCCCCAAACTGGAAACAACTCAAATTCCACCAGGTGAATGGACACACAGTGTCATATTATATAATGAAATGTTACTCCGCAGTAAGAATGAACACATTCTTGATACATGCTACAGCATAGGTATAAAATTGTCTTCTTCAATGAAAGTAACCAGGCACCTTCCCCTAAAAAATAGAGTGTATGTTGCATGCTTCTATTTATATAATATTCTAGCCATTGCAAACTAAGGTACTAAATCAGAAAGCAAATCAGCAGTTGCCTAGGAAATGGGATTGGGTGACAACAGAAAGGGATTATAAAGCAGCATGAGGGACCTTTGAGATGATGGCTGTTTTCATCCTGTTGATGGTAGTGATGGTTTTATGGGTGCATGCATATGACACAACTTACTAAACCTTCCCCTTTAAATATGTACCATTTATTTATGCGATCACAACCTTATGAAACACTAAACCATTTTTATTATTAAAATGTCTGGGAATCAAATAAATTAGGAATTGTATTAAACCAAAGCCATTGGGATTTGGTTTAATTTCCATAATAGTTTAGACTTGAAATTATAATTATGTATTTCTCACTTCACTTTTTGTGAGGAGTAACCTCATTTTCTTGATGCATCTACAATATAACCATCTGGTTTCTCTATTAAGATTTTGATCAGGATAATTTATTTTTTTAAATGCACTGAAATTTGACTTCAATTGATACATTTACTGAAAAGCATGGGAAGGGAAAAGCATATGTTTACTGAAACATAGTGGTCTTGGGTCCTGCCTCTTAAGTAGCTGTTAAGCAGTGATACTCAGCAAGGTGTAAAATTATATGATAATTTACTCAATGCATTAGAGTAAATGATTAGAGATCATTCAAACAAGCAGACCTATGTCGTCCTGCTGTACATGCCTAAATTTTTTAGGTAATAATTTATTGTATTGATCATTTTTTATCATTATTAACTAAAATTTCCTCATTGTAAAGCATACCTCACGATTCTCACAAAATAATATTTTGCCATGAATATCTTCTGTAATTACTGAGAAGAAAGGTTATAGAGGATGATACTTTACTCTTTCCATAAATCGCAAATGTCCTTAGACACATCTGGAATGGTGAGTCTTTTCCAGGAGATTTTCAATTACTGTGACCAGATCCATCAGTGGAATCACTATCTATGGCGATCATAGCCTTATGAAATGTGGTTTCATAAATAATAAGGCTTGAAAGTCAAAATTACACACAGACTGCAGAATGGCCGTTGTGTTCGCAGGCATGCTAACAACATTGATGTCACTGCACATCTCCATCAGAGCTCTTGGGTGACGAGACACATTGTCGATGAGCAGTTACAATTTGAAAGGAATATCTTTTCCTGAGAAGGAGGCCCCACCAGCGAGTGTAAAACATTCAGTAAAACATGTTGTAAACAGACGTGCTGTCATCCAACCTTGGTTGTTCCACTGATCAAGCCCTGGAAGAGTAGATTTAGCGTAATTCTGAAGGGCCCTAGGATAGTCATACTGTAAATGAGCTCCAGCTTAAAGCCCCCAGCTACATTAGCCCCGAATGGGGGTCAGCCTGTCCTGTGAAGCTTTGAAGCAAGGCATTGACTTATTCTCGTTAGCCATAAAAGTCCTAGATGGCATCTTCTTCCAATATAAGACTATTTTTATCTCCACTAAAAATCTGTTGTTCAACGTAGACACCTTCATTAACAATCTCAGCTGGGCCTTGTGGAAAACTTGCTAAACCTTCCTCATCAGCACCTGCTGCCTCACCCTGCACTTTGATATTATGGAGATGGATTCCTTCCTTAGACCTCAAGAGCCAAGCTCCGCTACCTTCTGACTTTTCCTCTACAACTTCCTCAGCTCTCTCACTTCATAGGATTGAAGAGAAGTCAGGGCTTTGCTCTGGATAAAGATTTGACTTAAGGGAATGTTCTGGCTGGTTTGATCTTTTGTTCAGACCACTACAACGTTTTCCATATCAGCAATAAGTTTGTTCCACTTTCTTATAATTTGTGCTTTCACTGGAGTGACACTTTTAATTTCCTCCAAGAACTCTTTCTTTGCATTCAAAAGTTGGCTGTTTGGCAAAAGAGAACTTTGAGCCTATCTCAGTTTTGACTTACCTTCCTCACTTAATTATTTTTGGCTTTTGATTTAAAGTGAGAGATGTGTGACTCTTACTTTTACTTAAAGTCTTAGAAGCCAATGTAGGGTTATTAATTCCCCCAGTTTGAAGACTGTTGTGTTTCTGGGTCAAGAAAGGAGTGAAAAAAAGGGAGATAGATGGGGTAACAGCCCTGGTCAGTGCAGGGGTCAGAACACAGATGGTTACTGACTGAGCTCTCCATCTTATATGGAAAGAGTTCGTGGCGCCCCAAACAATTACAATAGTACAATAGTCATGTACCACAGACCACTGTAACAAACATGATAATGATGAAAAAGATTGAAAGATTGCAAGAACTACCATTTTTAAAATGTTTACTTTTGAGAGAAAGAGAGAGAGAGCATGTGTACATGAGCAGGGGATGGGCAGCAGAGAGACAGACAGACAGACAGAATCCGAAGCAGGCTCCAGGCTTTGAGCTGTCAGCAGAGAGCCTGATGTGGTGTTCAAACCCATGAACCATGGAATTATGATCTGAGCCGAACTTGGAGGCTTGACTAATTGAGCCACTGAGGGGTCCCCAATTTTTTTTTAATTTTAGAAAGACAGTACATGCAAGCAGGGAAGAGGAGCAGAAGGAGACACACACACACACACACACACACACACACACACACAGAGAGAGAGAGAGAGAGAGAGAGAGAGAGAGAGAGAGAGAGAGAGAGAGAATCTTAAGCAGGTTCCATGCTCAGTGTGGGGCCCAGTGTGGGGATCAATTGCATGACCATGAGATCACAACCTGAGCCAAAACCAAGATCAAGATGCTTAACTAACTGAGCCACCCAGGCACCCCAAAAACTACAATAATTTGACACAGATACACGAAGTGAGCAAAAGTCACTGAAAATAGCACTGATAGACTTGCTTAACAGAGGGTTGCCACAAACCTTCAGTTTGTTTAAAAAAATTCAGCATCTGAACTCTTGGGACTTCATCAAGATAAAAAGCTTCTGCACTGCAAAGGAAACAATCAAGAAAACTAATAGGCAAATGACAGGATGGGAAAAGATAGTGGCAAATGACATATCAGATAAAGGGCTAGTATCCAAAATCTACAAGGAACTCACCAAACTCCACACCCAAAAAACAAATAACCCAGTGAAGAAATGGGCAGAAGACATAAACTTACACTTCTCCAAAGAGGACATCCAGATGGCCTACAGGCACA
>NC_043714.1:3084872-3095560 GCF_006229205.1 Suricata suricatta
TATATTCACGATGGAGTACTACATGGCAATGAGAGGGAATGACATATGGCCCTTCGTAGGAAAGTGGATGGACCTTGAGGGTGTCATGCTGAGTGAAGTAAGCCAGGCAGAGAAGGACAGAAACCATATGTTTGCACTCATAGGTCTAGCAGGAAAACAAGAGAGACCTAATGGAGAACCAGGGGGAGCGGAGGAGGGACAGAGAGTTGGGGAGAGAGAGGGATACAAAACTTGAGAGACTATTGAATGTTGAAAATGAACTGAGAGTTGAAGGGGAAGGGGGAGGGGGGAAAAGAGGTGGTGGTGATGGTGGAGGGCACTTGTGGGGAAGAGCACTGGGTGTTGTATGGAAAACAACTTGACAATAAAATATTGAAAAAAAATACAAAATAAATAAATAAATAAATAAAAAAGAATGGGCAAAAATGTAAAAAATAAAGAAAGAAAGAAAGAAAGAAAGAAAGAAAGAAAGAAAGAAAGAAAGAAAGAAAGAAAGAAAGAAAAAGAAAGAAAGAAAAAAGAAAGTGGCAGCTTACATTCCCAGCGCAGCCTGCCTGCTCAGACCTACTCTGGTCCTGCCCCCAGCACCCTTAACCAGCTAGCCTAAGATTTTTAGTCTAATGATACGTATATTTCTTTCATTCATTTCAGCTCTACCGAAATGTGTGCAGCCGTGTGTTGTTTTTAAGCAAAGCATTCTATTAATGAGATTGGCGATTTATCTTTGTTTTTATTTTGTATTTTAAAACCCAGGTTCTTTTCAACAGAGCAGGAAGGAAAACTTTTATAAATGTTGACACAAACCATTGAGTCACCTAATCTTTGGATAATGAGCCTGCTATTGTTTTAGCCCATTTTATAATACTTGGTAATAAAATATGGTGGTATTCTATGATTTAAGGAGAAACCTCTTAAAAAGCAAGGAGCTTACAAATCAGTATGAAAGGATAGTGGCAGGCTTCACAGCAAAAATAGAACTAAAAAGTATTTTACAGTTAAGCCCATACGAAATTATGCATAAAATTAGATATTATAATAATGATGAAGGGCTTCTAGGAGGCTCAGTCGGTTGAGCGACCAACTTCGGCTCAGGTCATGATCTAGCAATTCACAAATCTGAGCCCCAGGTCAGGCTCTGTGCCTGGAGAACCTGGAGCCTGCTTCGCATTCGGTGTCTCCCTCTCTTTCTGTCCCTCCCAGGCTCCTGCTCTGCTCTCTCTCTCTCTCTCTCCCTCTCTCTGTCTCTCTCTCTCTCAAACATTAATTTTTTAAAAAATAATAGTAAAATTAACTGCACTTTATAAACTTTGGAAGAGAGTTACATACCTGATGGGGAAAATAGACTGATCAATCAGTAGGTAGAAAGATGATAGGATAAGACAAGACATAGTGCACAGCAGGTGCCTGGGGGGCTCAGTTAAGCATCCAACTCTTGGTTTCCTCTCAGATCATGATCTCACAATTGGTAGGTTTGAATCCTGCGTCACTGTCTGTACTGACAGTGCAGAACCTGCTTGGGATTTTCTCTCTCCATCCCCCTTTCTCTGTCTCTCAAAACAATTAAATAAACCTTTAAAAAAAGATCCAGGATCCAGGATCCAGTGTACACAGAATTGTATATTATGGAAAGGCACTGGTGGGGAAGAAATGGGATACTGAGATGTGGATGGTGTCCTGTATGCAGTCACACCCAAGGGTAAAAAGGGAAAAGCCCAAATCTCCATGAACTTTCTTTGCAGCAAGACTTTATCTATAGCAGTTGCTTCACAAGGAAATCTCAAGGTTTACTCTCCCTTACTCTTCCAGACCCAAAATGAGATATAGATCCGTGTACATTCCAGTTCAGGAAGTACAAAAGCCGCTAGAGAGGAGCGAGCCTGTGCGTAAGCCCGTGGAGTGGAGTCGCAGGACCTTGTCCTCCCTCGGCCCCACCCTCACTCCACCCCCAGCCCACTATCTGCCACTACAGATCAGTTTACACTTTCCAGAATTTCCTACAAGTGAAATCATGCAGTCTGCGTGATTTTGTGTCTGACTTCTTTCACAGAGCATAGTTATTTTTAGTTTAGTCCTTGTTATTGTGGGTCAACTCATCCTTGTGTTGATTACTGAGTTGTATTTCATTGCTGGCTCTACTACCATTTGTATGAGCATCCACTCACCTGGTAATGTACAGTTGTTTTGTCTTAAATTCTGGTGGGTTACAGATAAAGCTTCTGTAAATATTTATGGACAAGTCTTTGTGTTAACATATGTGTTTATTAGGGGGCAGGGAATCTCAGTCATGGAATTGATGGATAATATTGGGATGTATGTTGAACTTTTTAAGGAAACCGAAAAACCGTTTTCCCCAGGATTTGACCATTTGACGTTCACACTTAGCTGTGTAAAAAGAGTTTCTCTGCGGTCAATTTTTAAAGTTTAGACATTGTAATGGACCAGCTGTGATTGCTCACTGTGGCGTAAGGACTAATGATGTTGAGCACCTTTTCATGTGCTTATTTGCCATTCTTCTATCTTATTTTGTGAAGTGTCTGTTCAAAAATTGCCCCAAATTAGAAGTTCTTAATTATGATGATGTCCAATTTATCATATTTCAATGGATCAGGCTTTTGGCATTTTATTTAAGAAAACTTTTCCTAATCCAAAACAGAAATTATCACCCATGCCTATTCTCAGAAATTTTTGATTTACAGTATTTTCTCCTTTGATCCAACTGGTGCTATTGCTTGTTTTAAGAATGAGATCGAGATGGAAGTTATTTTTAAACGAATATCCAGCTCTTCCACTGTTATTCATTGAAAATACTATTTTTATCCATAGAATTATTCTTGCTTTCATCAAAAATTAAGTTAACCATACACGTGCAGATCAATTTCTGGACATTGAATTCTGTCGAGCTGACCTATTTATATATTTGACACTAATATCACACCATCTTGACGACTGTAGCTTTTTAATATCTTGAAAACAGGAGTTTAAACCCCTTTCCTATATAATCTTACACAAAACTATTTTAGATACTTTAGGCACTTGCTATTTCTATGTTAAAAATATCAAATTGTCACTGTATGCATATTTTAAGGGTATTTGGATTGCTTTTAATCTGTAACTAAATTTGGGGAAAGTTGACATTTACCAATACTGAGTTTTGATATCCCTGAACCTGGCATATCTCTCCATTTTTTAGGGTGTCTTTAATTTCTCTCAGAAATAATTTTTAATGTTTTAATGTACAGATGTTGTATATATTTTATCATATTTATCCCTAAGTGGATCATAATTTTCAGATAGTATACATAGGTACATTTTTTAATTGATTTATGGCAATGTGAGATTCTTCAGCACAGTGCAAACTATATTTGATGAGAGTGGACATGTATACTTTGTTTATGATCTTAGGAGGAGAGCATTCAATGTTTCAACATTAAGTATGGTATTGACTGTGTGTTTTTCATAGATGCTCTTTATCGTGATGAAGATCCCCCTTTCTATTAATACTTTCTTGGAAAGTTTTTATTATGAATGAGTGCTAAATTTTGTCCATGCATGATCAAAATGGCTTAAACTTTTCATAGGTTATTAGATTTAATTTTCAAGAACATTTCTAAGAATTTTTAGATGTATGTTTCTGAGAGTTACTGTTTTATAATTTTCTCTTCTTTTAATGCTTTTATTTGAAATCAAATTTGATGTGCTACATTTTCACTCAAGACGGTTTCTTTGTTTTTAACGTATATGATTTATTATTTGATACTACTTTTAGAATGTCTATCTGGTAATATAGTCTTGTGACAAAATGCCAATAGAAATCATGTGTTTTATATTTTAAGCTATTTGACTTGATTTTTTAAATTAATTATTTTATTTTATAATGTACATCCATGTTAGCCGGCAAAAAGGGCAAAAATGGTATCAAGAGTAGATTCCTTACTGCCCCTTGCCCATTTAGCCCATTGCCCCCACACAACCCCTCCAGCAACCCTCTGTTCTCTATATTTAAGAGTCTTTCATGTTTTGTCCTCCCTGTTTTTACTTTATTCTTACTTCCCTTCCCTTATGTTCATCTGTTTCGTATCTTAAATTCCTCATATGAGTGAAGTCATCTGATATTTGTCTTTGTCTGACTAATTTTCTTAACATAATACCCTCTAGTTCCATCCACGTAGTTGCAAATGGCAAGATTTCGTTCTTTTGGATTTACAAGTAAAACTCCATTGTATATATGCACCACATCTTCTTTTTCCATTCATCTATCGATGGATATTTGGGCTCTTTCCAGACGCTTTGGCTGCTGTAGATAAAACTGCAATAAACATTGGAGGAGCATGCCCCCTTCACAATAGCACACCTGTATCCCTTGGATAAATACCCTGGTAGTGCAATTGCTGGGTCGTAGGGTAGTTCTATTTTTAATTTTTTGAGGAACCTCCATACTGTTTCCCAGAGTGGCTGCACCGGTGTGCATTCCCACCAGCAGTGCAAAAGAGATTCTTTTTCTCCACATCCTTGGGAACATCTGTTGTTGCCTGACTTGTTAATGTTAGCCACTGTGACAGGTGTAAGGTCAAACTGGCTAAGGTTTGTTAATTCTTTCAAAGAGCCAGTTCTAGTTTAATTGATCTGTTCTACTGTTTGTTGTTGTTGCTGTTGTTTTGTGGGTCTTTTTAGTTTTTTGTTTTAAACAGCATTGAATTCTGCTCTAATCTTTATTATTTCCTGTTTTCTGCTGGTTCTGAGTTTTATTTATTGTTCTTCTTCCAGCTTTTTAAGGTGTAAGGTTATGTTGTGTATCTGAAACTTTTCTTCCTTCCTTAGGAGGGCCTCAATTGCTATACACTTCCCTCTGATGACCCCCTTTGCTGCATCCCAGAAGTTTTGGGCTGTGGAGTTCATTTTCATTGGCTTTGATGTACCTTTTAATTTCCTCTTTAACTTCTTGGTTAGCCCATTCATTCTTTAGTAGGACGTTCTTTAATCTCCAAATATTTGTTATTTTTCCCTTATTTTCTTGTCATTGATTTTAAGTTTCATAGCATTGTGGTCTGAAATATGCATGGTATCATCTTGATATTTTTGTCCATGTTGAAGGCTGATTTTATCTGTGTCCCAGTATGTGATCTAATCTGGAGAATGCTCCATTTGCACTGGAGAAGAATGTGTATTCCCCTAAAGGATGAAATGTCCAGAATATATCTGTTAAGTCCATCTGGTCCAGTGTTTCATTCAAAGCCATTGTTTCTTTGTTGATTTTCTGTTTAAATGAACTTTCCATTGATGTAAGTGGGGTGTTGAAGTGCCCTTCTATTATAGTATTATCAACAATGAGTTTCTTTATCTTTGTGATTAATTGGTTTATATATTTGGGTGCTCTCACATTTGGCACATAAATGTTCACAATTGTTATATCTTCTTGGTTAGACCCCTTAATTATAATATAATGTCCTTCTTTATCTCTTGTTACAGTTTTTATTTTAAATTCTAGATTGTCTTATGTAAGTATGGCTACTCCAACTTTCTTTTGGCAACAATTAGCATGATATACTGTTCTCCATCCTCTTACTTTCAATCTGAAGGTGTCTTTAGGTCTAAAATCGGTCTTCTGCAAGCAGCACACACTTGGATCTTGTTGTTTTATCCATTCTGTTACTCTGTGTCTTTTGGTTGGAGCATTTAGGCCACTGACATTTAGAAGGAGTACTGAGGGGCACCTGGGTGGCACAGTCAGTTAAGCGTCCACTTTCGGCCCAGGTCATGATCTCGTGTTCATGGGTTCAAGCCCCACGTTGGGCTCTTTCCTGACAGCTCAGAGCCTGGAGCCTGTCTTTGGATTCTGTGTCTCCCTCTCTCTCTGTGACCCTTCCCTGCTCACACTGTCTCTTTCTCTCTCTCTCAAAAATAATAAAATATTTTTTTAAAAAAGAAATACTGAGTGGCGCGCCTGGGTGGCTCAGTCGGTTAAGTCTCCGACTTTGGCTCAGGTCAGATCTCACATTCGTGGGTTCGAGCCCCGCGTCAGGCTCTGTGGTGACAGCTAGCTCAGAGCCTGGAGCCTGCTTCCGGTTCTGTGTCTCCTTCTCTCTCTGCCCCTCCCCCTCTTGTGCTCTGTCTCTCTCTGTATCAAAAATAAATAAAACATTAAAAAAAAGAGGTACTGAAAGATATGAATTTATTGCCATTTTTTATCTGTAGAGTTGGGGTTTTCGACGGTATTTTCTAATCCTTTCTATTCTTGTTGCCTTGATGTTTTTTTTTTCTCATCTTTTTTTTTTTTTTCTTTTGGAGAGTGCCCCTTAAGATTTATTGCAGGGCTGGTTTAGTAATCATGAACTCCTTTCATTTTTGTGGAAACTTTTTCATCTCTCCTTCTATTTCTAATGCCAGCCTTACTGGATAAAGAATTCTTTGCTGTTTATTTTTTCTAATTTCAGACACTAAATTTGCCACTCCTTTCTGGCCTGCCAAATGTCTGTGAATAGGTCTGCTGTGAACCTGATCTGTCTTCCCTTGTAGTTAATAACTTTTTTCCCCCTGCTGCTCTCATAATTCTTTCCTTACCTCAGTATTTTTGCGAATCTGACTATGATATGCCTTATTGATGGTCAGTTTTTGTAGAATCTAATGGAAGTCCTCTGTGATTCCTGGATTTTGAGGTCTGTCTTTTCCCAAGTTAATAAAGATTTTTGCTATGATTTACTCACATAAAACTTCTACCCCTTTTTCTCTCTCTTTATCTTCTGGGAACCCTATGATTCTGATATTATTCCTTTTTAATAACACACTGTGTTCTCTAATTCCTATATTTTGCTCTTTTGCCTTAGTCTCCCTCATTTTGTCTGCTTCATTATTCTCCAGAAGTTTGTCCTCTATATTGCTGATTTGCTCCTCTGTTTCATCCATCCTTGCCACTGTGGTGACCATTAGAGATTGCAGCTCAGTTATAATATTTTTTATTTCATCCTAAATTTTACTTCTTTTATCTTCACAGGAAGGGATTCTAATCTGTTTTCATCCCCAGTTAGTATTCTTATTTTAGTGATTCTAAATTATGGTTCAGATATCTTCCTTGTATCTGTGTTGATTTAGTCCATGACTATCATGTTGTCCTGTTCTTTCTTTGGGGGTAAATTATTTCATGTTTCATTTTGAAGGAAGAAAATGAATTATTAAAGTAAAAAAATTAAAATTAAGAAAAGTAAAAACAACACAAATGCATCCAAATAAAGCATGCTAGATCCTCTCTGTTTTTTGGTCTGGTTGTTGAAAGGAACTTGATAGATTAGAGAAAACAAAGAAAAATTAGAAGGAAAGAAAAAAGGAAAAAAAGAAAGAAAAAGAAAAACATTTGAAAATCTGAAAAATTAATACAATAAAATAGAATAAAGTGAAATGATGGAAGTAAAATATAATTTACAAAAATTTACAAAATGTAAAAAATATAGTAGAAAAATTAAGGGAAAATAAAAATATTTTTTCTCTTTCTATATTCAAGAATAAGAAAGAAAAGAAAAAAGAAAAAAATTCAATGATGGCTCATTGAACAGAATAAAATATGATTGAAATTACACCCAATTTCCTCTAAAACACAAACTATGAAGCACTTCATAGTCCACAAACTATGCAGGTGAAGAGACTTGTGGTGTTCCTAAGAGAATGGTTGGTCCAGTTGTATGGGGCTTAGTGTATTGGTTTCACTCTCCATTAGATGGCACTGCTTAGCCCACTGGAGTGGATTGTTGTGGCACCTGTTAGGCATATATGTGCATGTGCAGGAGGAATGAAAATGGAGTCATCCAGACCAGTCTCTAGTATCATACCTCTGTGTTCTCCCTGACCAGCAATTGCGGAGCCATCTTTTGTCTCTGGCCTCGATGCACTACCTACTTTTACACTGTCTGTGACCAACCCATCAGCCAGCCAGGCAGCACTTCCTTCCTGAGTTTTATCTCAGATGGGACTGTGTTTCCCAGCCCCTCACTTCTGAGGGACTGCACCTTTGATCCCCTCAGACCTTCTGGGGGAGGGCCCTGCTGAGCAATGGTTGGGTGCCAGCCCATCCAGTGGAACATTCATGAAACTGTGCTGCTGCTGTTCAGAAAGTGTGGCTGGGTGATAGCCCACCCCAGAAAAATTTACAAGATCATGTAGCCACAGCATTTCCATTATAGAAAATCACATATCTGGTCCCAGCCTTCACCCTTATGGACCTTGTTCCAGCACCAGGGAATGTGGCTGTTCTCTGTGGTCTGCTGGGACCTTTGCCTGTAGGGAGGCTGCACAGCCTCCATCAAATGTCTTCCCAACAGTGGAGCTGCCTCTCCCCATGTGGCCCGAGGACCCCTTGGACCTTGCTCTCTTTCCTGGGAATTCACCCTTCCCATCAGAGCACTGCCAGGGATGGAGCTGCAGAGATTCAGACTCTGTGCTCACCCTGATTATAGAGTCTTAATGGAATTTAAACCCTCTTCATTCTCCCTTTTTTTTTTTAGTCCCTTACTCTCTTTCTTTTCTCTCTAGCATTTTTCGGGGGGGGGGGATGTTTCCCATACTCTGCTCTTATCTCCGCTTCTCTCTCCTCCAGTTTACCCATTGGTGCCACATACCTGCTGTGTTCTGTGGTTCAGATTGTGCAGATTTTTGTATTAGTCCTCAAATCAGTTTTCAAGGTGTGCAAGATTGTTTGGTGCCGATCTGATTACATTTCAGGGATGAGGCATGCAAACAAAAAACAAAAAACAAACAAAAAAGCCTTCCAGGCTGTTCTGCCATCATGGTCCCTCCATTCAAAATAGTTGCCAACCTATGATTAAGTTTTTATTTTGCCCATAAGTCCTTGGAAGGCTGTTGTTTAATTTCCAAATATTTAAGGATAATATGGCTTACTATTAGAGTAATGATAGCTTTAAAAATTCAGTTGGGAAATATTTACTTTTCTTGAATATTCTGGAGTAGTTTATGCAGCACTGGGATTACCTATTCTTTAAATATTTTGCGAAATTCTTCCAGATATGCAGTCTAGACCTGGAGTTTTATTTATGTATAGGTTTGTGACTAACTGTATTCTTTGGAAAGTATAGGACTATCAGGCTATTTATTTCTTTTTGAGTAAGCTTTAATAATTTTGTTCTTTCTGGAAATTCAAGCCTTGTATTTTACTATTTTAAGTTGTTGGCATAAATTTATTTTCTTCTCTAATATATACTTTAAGAGCTATAATTTTTTTTCAAATACTCCATAACTGACTCCTCTCAGTTTGATATGTTGTATTTATATTTATGATACACTCACAATGTTCTGTTATTTTATATGTGATTTATTATTGTACTCATAGCAGTTTAGAGAAGTGGTATCTGTCCTTCTCTGCCTGACTTACTTCGCTTAGAATGACATGCTTGAGGTCCATCCACTTTCCTACAAAGGCCATATTTCATTCTTTCTCATTGCCATGTAGTACTCCATTGTATATATATACCACATCTTCTTGATCCACTCACCAGGTGATGGACATTTAGGCTCTTTCCATGTTTTGGCTATTGTTGACATTGCTGCTATGAACATTGGGGTACATGTGCTCCTATGCATCAGCATTTCTGTCTCTCTTGGGTAAATCCCTAGCAGTGCTATTGCTGGGTCGTAAGGGAGTTCTATCGATAGTTTTTTGAGGAACCTCCACACTGTTTTCCAGAGCGGCAGCACCAGTTTACATTCCCACCAACAGTGTAGGAGGGTGCCCGTCTCTCCACACCCTCAGTAGCATATATAGTCTCTTGATTTGTTCATTTTAGCCACTCTGACTGGTGTGAGGTGGTATCTCAGGGTGGTTTTGATTTGTGTTTCCCTGATGATGAGTGATGTTGAGCATCGTTTCATGTGCCTGTTGGCCATCTGGATGTCCTTTTTGGAAAAATGTCTGTTCATGTCTTCTGCCCACTTCTTCACTGGATTATTTGTTTTTTGGGTGTGGGATTTGGTGAGTTCCTTGTAGATTTTGGATACTAGCCCTTTATCTGATATGTCATTTGCCACTATCTTTTCCCATCCTGTCATTTGCCTATTAGTTTTCTAGATTGTTTCCTTTGAAGAGCAGAAGTCTTTTATCTTGATGCAGTCCCAATAGTTCATTTTTGCTTTCATTTCCCTTGACTTGGGGAATGTGTCGAGTAGGAAATTGCTGCGGTTGAGGTCCAGGAGGTTGTTTCCTACTTTCTCCTCGAGGGTTTTGATGGTTTCCTGTCTCATATTCAGGTCCTTCAGCCATTTTGAGTTTATTTTTGTGTATGATGTAAGAAAGTGGGCTAGTTTCATTTTTCTGCATGTTGCTGTGCGTTCTCCCAGCACCATCTGCTAAAGAGGCAGTCTTTTTTTCCATCAGATACTCTTTCCTGCTTTGTGAAAAATTAATTGGCCGTACATTTGTGGACCCAGTTCTGGGTCCTCTATTCTATTCCATCGGTCTATGTGTCTGATTTTGTGCCAATACCATACTGTCTTGATGATGACAGCTTTGTAGTAGAGGCTAAAGTCTGGGATTGTGATGCCTCCCATTTTGGTTTTCTTCTTCAATATGACTTTGGCTATTCGGGGTCTTTTGTGGTTCCATACGAATTTGAGGATAGTTTGTTCTAGCTTTGAGAAGAATGTTGGTGCAATTTTGATGGGGATTGCATTGAATGTGTAGATTGCTTTGG
>NC_043714.1:3095660-3098407 GCF_006229205.1 Suricata suricatta
GACTTCCAGCACTATGTTAAACAGCAGTGGTGAGAGTGGGCACCCCTGTCGTGTTCCTGATCTCAGGGGGAAAGCTCTCAGTTTTTCCCCATTGAGGATGATATTAGCTGTGGGCTTTTCATAAAGTGCTTTTATAATGTGTAGGTAAGTTCCTTCTATTCTGACTTTCTCAAGGTTTTTTATTAAGAAAGAGTGCTGTCTTTTGTCAAATGCTTTTTCTGCATCTATCGACAGGATCATATGGTTTTTATTTTTTCTTTGTTAAAGTGATGTATCACATTGATGGATTTGTGAATATTGAACCAGCCCTGTAACCCAGGAATGAATCCCACTTGATCATGATGGATAATTCTTTTTATGTGCTGCTGAATTCGATTTGCTAGTATCTTGTTGAGTATTTTTGCATCTGTATTCATTAAGGATATTGGTCTGTAGTTCTGGTTTTTTTGCTGGCTCTCTGTCTGGTTTGGGTATCAAGGTGATGCTGGCTTCGTAGAATGAGTTTGTAAGTTTTCCTTTTATTTCTTTTTTTGGAATAGTTTGAGAAGAATGGGTATTAGCTCTGCTTTAAATGTCTGCTAGAATTCCCCTGGGAAGCCATCTGGCTCTGGGCTCTTATTCGTCAGGAAGAGCTAACAATTATAAATATCTATGCGCCAAATTTGAGAGCACCCAAATACACAAAAAAATTAATCACAGACAGAAACAATCTTATTGATAAGAATGTGCTAATTGCAGGGACTTTAATACTCCACTGACATCAATGAATAAATCAACCAGACAGAAAATCACTAAAGAAGCAATGGACCTGAACGACACTTTGGAACAGATGGAATTGATAGATATATTTAGAACTCTGCATCTTGAAGTTAGGAAATTTACCTTCTTTTCGAGTGCACATGGCACATTCTCCAAGATAGATCACATACTGGGCCATAAAGCAGCCCTCCATAAGTATAAACGACTAGAGATCATACCATGCACACTTTCAGATCACAATGCTATGAAACTTGAAATTAACCACAGGAAAAAGTCTGGAAAATCTCCAATAATGTGGAGGTTAAAAACCACCCAACTTAAGAATGATTGGGCTAATCAGGCAATTAGAGAAGAAATTAAAAGATATATGGAAACCAATGAAAATACAACAATCCAAAATCTCTGGGACACAGCAAAGGCAGTCCTAAGGGGAAAGTATATTGCAATCCAGGCCAATTTCAACAAACTAGAAAATGTGCAAATTCAAAATCTAACAGAGCATCTACTGGAACTAGAGAGAAGCAACAAGATCACCCCAAACTCGGCAGAAGAAAAGAAATAATAAAGATCAGGGCAGCAATAAATAATATAGAATAAAAAAAAAAAACAGTTGAGCAGATCAATGAATCCAAGAGCTGGTTCTTTGAATAAATAAACAAAATGGATGAACCTTTAGCCAGGCTCCTCAGAAAGAAAAGAGAGAGCACCCAGATAGACAAAATCATGAATGAAAAAGGATCTATCACAACAAATCTCTTAGAAATACAAGCAATCATCAGAGATTACTATGAAAAATTATATGCCAATGAACTGGCCAACATAGAAGAAATGGACAAATTTCTAAATGCTCCTGCACTGCCAAAATTTAAACGGGAAGAGATAGAAAGCATGAAGAGACCAATAACTAGTGAAGAAATTGAATCTGTTATCAAAAATCTCCCAACCAATAAGAGCCCAGGACCAGATGGCTTGCCAGGGGAATTCTTATGATTCTTATATTTAAATTTTTTATTTTAATCTCAATATAGTTAAATACAGTGTTATATTAGTTTCAGGTGTACAATATAGTAATTCAACGTTTCTATATGTCACAGTGTGCTCATCATGACAAGTGAATTCCTTAATCCCCATCACCAGTTTTATCCATCCCCACACTTCCCTCCCCTCTGGTAACCATCAGTTTGTTCTCTATAGTTAATAGTATGTCTTGTTTGTATCTCTCTTTCTCTTTTTCCTTTGTCAATTTGTTTTGTTTCTTAAATTCCACATATGTGTGAAATCATATGGCATTTGTCTTTCTTTGACTTATTTTGCTTACCTATGCTCTATGTTGTTGCAAATGGCAAGATTTCATTCTTTTTATAACTATATATTAATATTTTTATAAATATTTGTGCTTATAATATTAATAGACTTATATAATGATTTATATAATAATATTATAGATATAATTTTATTATTGTTTTATTTACCCATTCATTGGTTGAATAGCACTTGGGCTGCTTCATACTTTGCTGTGGTAAATGATGCTGCAATAAACACAGTAGTGTGTCTGCCATCATGAATTAGTGTTTTGTATTCCTTGAGTAAATACCCAGTAGTGGAACTACTGATTGTAGGATAAATTTTTAAATTTTGTTATTCTTATCTTCTTAGTGAATTCTCTTATTATTTTTTATATGCCATCATTTTTCCATTAGTGAATTAAGGCATGTATATTTTGGAAAGCATAAAGTTGAATCTTCCAGTTTTACCAAAATCTGAGTGTGGGATTAGGATCCATGAATAAGTGTCTTATGGGAATGATAGAACATTGCTAAGCTTCAGGTGAGTCTAAAGAGTTAAGCTGGCAAATTCAAATCCACACTTTCTCTTTGTAGAGTAGATATGAAAGACCTAGGTGAAATTAGGTTTGTTGTGATGAGTATAGAGTAGTATATAGAGTAGAGTAGTATTAATAGCTCAAACTTTCCAGAGTTTAGGTTATC
>NC_043714.1:3098507-3138649 GCF_006229205.1 Suricata suricatta
CCTTGGCTGTTTTCTGAAAAAGATACTGGAGCTGAAGATGAGGGCCCGGTTTTATGTTTCACTTTATGTATTTGTAGATTCGACTTATTTTTAATTAACATCGATTTTGATATTATTTGTTAGTTTAAATTGTAAAGTAAAACCAAAATAATCACATATTACATTTAATATCACATAAAAATAAGAACATTCAGATAGGATGTATAATATTTTGGGACATAGCAATTTTTAAAGAGTAAAGTTAACTTAAGCTTTATCTGTATTTTGCAAAAATACCAACATATTTCTGAAATACAGAAATGGAACACTGGATATTGAACTTGAAGCAGATTAATGCTTTCTAGATTAGAGTGCCTGCAGTCTTCATAGTGGGAGAGTCATGCCAATGACAATAAGAAGCAATTGAGAGATAATTTTCTTTTACCAAATGTGAAAACTTTCCTGATTTGTTAATATTGATTTTTATCCTTAAAAAATTATATTAGAAATCTAGTGGAAGAATTAATTTGTCAAACCTCAAACTATATCCTGACATATTGACATACAGCAGAATGTCATGATAACATTTATAGTTATTTTTAACTACTCGAAGAGCAATGAACTATACTGAAATTTGCATTTTAAGTACATAATCCTACCCACTGAGGCATGAGTGAATTTTATGCACAGTTTGAACAACAAACAGATTTAGGAGAAGCTACAATGGATATGCTTAATACTAGTTTTAATGAGTGAAACAGCAAAATTTTAGAAAAATTAAATTTGCTTGGATTTACTATATTCTGTATTATAGTCTATTTGTCCCATGAGCAAAACAATAAATGCATCATGTGTCAAAAATATTAAAATATAATAAAATATTAATAATTACATAATAAATAGTTTTAAGTTTATGATAATGTAATAATTTAAGATAGAAGTGTTGAGTAACCATTATTTCCATAGAGAAAATGTAGGGTATATTAGAAGTTAATCAATATTAGATATTCAATGATAATACATTAGAAACAGGGAGATCTATAAGTAGAATAAACTATGGCTGGAGAAAGAAAAATAAAAATAAATACCTCCCAGCTTATTTTCACATTTTGTTCAATTAAAGCACCTTAGGGCTTTTGTGTAGAGAAGTTCTTCTGTAATGCCTTTCGTAAGAGACTTGAGAAGTGGAGAGGGGAGACAGTGTGGACATGCTAAAGACGCAGACAGCACACCTCACAGCTCTGACGGGTGCTAGGTTCCTTGCTGTGGTAGAGTAGAAATTGTCAGTTCATAAGATCTCTCCAACAGCTTCCCATCATTCTGAATAATGCCCAAAGTCCTTGCCAGAAAGCATCATTCAGAGTCCCATCGAGAGACAGAAACCACACCAGTTGTTTGAATGAAGAGCATTTAATGTAAAGAGCTGAATGTAAAATATTAAAGACTAACTGAAAAGATAATAAAGATATTACTAGGATTATTACAGGCGTAGCAGAAAGCAGCCCAGAGACCTAGGACTGACAGCAAAAAGGAAAGAGGCAGTACCTGAGTCAGGGTACTCTAGAAAAAGGGAAACAATAAAATGTATTTTTTACTGTATCTTCAGTAATATTGCATATTATATGCAATGTAATAGGAAGCAGTTGAGAATAAATGACTAAGTCTCTTCTTCGTCTTTTCTGTTTCTTTCTTGAATTTATCCATTATCTTCTATCTATCTATCATCTATCTACCTATCTATCTATCTACCTACCTATCTATCTATCTATCACCTATTTATCCAAAAGAGAGATTACTAGAAATGGTTCATGTGGGTATTAAGCTTGACAGGTCTGCCTACCTGCCCTGCTCCCCAGAGCACACAAAGCTAGAACCAATCAGCATAAGGTCATCAGTGTAGCAGGCTGGTGTTATATTGTGAAGAATGGCAAGAGGAGCAAGCTTTCTGTGGATGATACTACAGAAAAGAGCGGGGACTGACTTGTCCCTGAGACATGGCTGTGGCAAATGTACGCGGGGATACCACTCACAATTACTCCGCAGCTATTCATTCTTTCTTGCATGTAACCCCAGCTGCCCTGTCTTCTTGCCACTCACCGAACTTCCCAAGCACACTCCTAATGGGAGGACTAGGCATTTGCTTTTGCTTCTGTCTGCATCCCCTTCTATTAGATAAACACTTAGCTTAGTCACTCCCTTCATTTAGGTCTGATTAAATCTCACTCGTGAGCACGTTTTCTGAGAATATTGTAACTAATATGGCAACTTAGTCCCTTCACGGTTCTCTGTGCCACTCACCTTGTTTTATTCTTCTGCACATCACTTACCACTGCATTAAGTGATACTATGCACACTATGCTATACAAGTGATACCACAGCGTTCATCTATTTACGTCTTTATTACATACCTCCCCCACAATATTACAAACTTGTAAGAGTAAGGACCTTGTCTGTTCACTGATGTTTCCTTCATAGCTATCGCTGTTCCTGGCATACTGTCAAATCAAAACAAATCTGTGCAGTCAGCAAATGAACCTTGGCATTCATAACCCAACTGTTAACACGACTATGCCAGTAAGCTACAGTAAGAACTTCACAATATGCTTTTTAAAATAAAAGGAAGCAAAGAAAAAACTGAAAATGTAGCCCACTGGGAAAATCAAGATCAATCAATAATATAAGAACCAGGGGTCTTGCTATCCTTTTATCATTGTGCCCAGAATTCTAGAACTAACGTTGACAGACAGCAGCTTCTTCATAATTAAATTAATTAAGAGAAGTGAGGGCAGAAGATAGTATTTGTGCCTCAGTTGTTATAATGCTTAAAATTTTATTTGCAACTTCATGAGTTCTTATAAAACTGTAGACAGGTACAAGTAACTGGAAAGTAGTCAACAAAGAAAAAAACATGACCACCATAATGACAACAACAGCAACAAAATACCTAAATAAATCTAAAATCTAATACTTGCCATTAATTATTTTCTGTGCATTTCTATTTTTGTTAACCAAAGAATTTTCTGTGTGTTCATTGCATGTCTGAAGCATTGTCTCCTGTTATATTCATGGTTGCTATTTTAAAATCTATATAACATTCATACTATTGTCTCAATATTTAATAGATTTTTCTCGATGATAAAATGTTTTCCCCCAAAATGAAGGAGAAAGCTGTTTTAGTTTTCTATTGCTGATGTGGTAAATTACCCAGAAGTAAGCTGCGTAAAATGATCTGCATTACATAAGCTCCTGGTTCTCCAGGTCAGGATTTCTCCATAACTTATTTTGTTCCTCTGCTCAGTCACCTAAGGCTACAACCAAGTTGTTGTCCAGGCCGTGTTCTCTTCTGGAAGCTCCACTGAGCTAGAATCCACTTCCAAACTCACCAGGTTATTGGCACAATTCAGTTTCTTGTAGCTCCATGACTGAGGCTTCTTCCTGCTTGTCAGCTGGAGAGCTCAACTACTAAACACCATCTGCCAGGCCCCACCAAGTGGCCTCTTTATGGGCTGTTCACGTTTTCACAACAGGACGTTTGCCCCTTCAAGGCCAGCAGGTGATTCTCTCTGGAGTGTGCTAACGATGGACTTTTGCTAGTCCAATATTCTATCAGGTTGAATTACAAACACCCCCAAAATAAATCCCAAACTGATTTTGCTGCTTACTTCTTACGTAATTTCAATGCGTCATAGTTCTTTTCCTCATTGGCAGATGAATTACATTCCTGTGGCTATGCTGTGACTTATTACCTTGAACTTGGTGACTTAAAATACCACATATTTATTCTCTTACAATTCTGGAGACCGGAAGTCAGAAATGGGTTCCCGTGGCTGAACTCAAAGTGTCAACAGGGTGGTCTCTCTACACAAGCCCCAAGAAAGAATCCATTTCTGTAGCTGCTTTTAGAGATTGTCCTTCTTCTGCTCAGGGACCCACTCCTGTTATCTTTCCTGTTTTCAATTCACATCTCCTTTCTCTGTCCTCAACTCTCCTTCTAATTCTCTCTCCTGGAGATGCTTGTGAATTATCTGGGTCTTCTCTAAAAAAAAGGGAAAATCCCCATTGCACCGCACTTAACTTACTCAATCATGAAAATTCCCTGCTACTGTATGGGGTAACATCTGCAGGTTCCAGGGATTAGGACATGAATATTTAGGGAGGCACTATTCAACCTATCATAACAGGTTTTCAAAATTGGTGTCTACTTAAATGACAACCTAAGTTTTAGCTAATTCTCTTTTTTTAGTTTTTTAGTGTTTATTTTTGAGAGAGTGACAGAATGTGAGTGAGGTAGGAGTAGAGAGAGAGACACACACACAGAATCCGAAGCAGGTTTCAGGCTCTGGGTTGTCAGCACAGAGTTTGCCACAGGGCTCAATCCCACAAACCTTGAGATCATGAGCTGAGCTGAACTTGGACACTTAACCGACTGAGCCACCCAGGCGTCCCTAGTTTTTAGCTACTTCTAAGGGTAACATCCAGCAACACAAAATGATCCACTCATGTGCATGTCCTCACTCTCCTTCACCCCTCTACTGATCTTAGTATCTGCAGGTTTCAGTGGGCTTGCCTTTTCACTACCGTTATCTAGATTTCTCCTGAAATAAACACATTTCTATTTTCTTATCATCTAATTGTTACAGAAAATTTAGAAATTACAGAAAGTAAAAGCAAACGTAAGTTTTTCACTTCTCAAGGGTAACCACTATAAACATACAGTGTTTTTAATTGTTGTATGTGCCAGTTAATTCTTGTGACAGTAATATGTAGTATGTTGTATATGTAACCATATTTTATTCTGTACAATTTCACATTTTTAATGCTTGTTTGTTTACTTTAAGAGAGAGAACAGGGGCGCCTGGGTGGCTCAGTCGGCTAAGCCTCCGGCTTCGGCTCCGGTCAGATCTCACGTGCGTGGGTTCGTGGGTTCGAGCCCCGCGTCGGGCTCTGTGCTGACAGCCAGCTCAGAGCCTGGAGCCTGCTTCCGGTTCTGTGTCTCCTTCTCTCTCTGCCCCTCCCCCTCTCATGCTCTGTCTCTCTCTGTATCAAAAACAAATAAAAAACATTAAAAAAATTAACTAGAACAGGTAAGTCTATAAAAAAAAAAAAAGAGAGAGAGAACAAAAGGGGGAGGGGAGAGAAGGAGAAACAGAATCCCAAGCAGTCTCTGTGCCATCAGCGTGGAGCCTAATGTGGGGCTTGAACCCACAAATTGTGAGATCATTACCTGAGCCAAGATCAAGAGTCCGACACTGAATGAAGAGAGCCACCCACACGCCCCCAATTTCACATTTAAATTACACATATGTGTTGATTGCCCATTACAGACGGTCTCTACTGTGGAACATTCCAGAGGTTGTGCTCTCATTCATAGCACTATGATAAATATCATAGCACATACAAGTATTCAATGTTTCAGGTACAAATTTCAGATGCATTATCAAAGTGGATTTTTATTTCAAATATGATGAATATTTTAAAAATTTTTTGATAGTAATAGCAAAATTGGATCCCAAAAAGGGCACACAAGTTTGCGGCACCTGTACTGGCTGTGTGGTTTGTGAGGGGACATCTCTGCTTTCATCCTGGAATCAGCATAAGGCACAAGGCTTGCGGTTAGCTGGCTTGCCCATTCTACTCAATGTCTGCTATCGTTTTGCCTGCATGGGCTCCTGATTTAACAGGTTTCTACTTGGAATGCTGTGGTTCATACTCTTCAGCCTCCCTCCTAGACATGTCTGTGGGAAGTAGTATGGTCGTATATGTTTTCTATTGCCACTACAACAAATTAACACAAATCTAGCAACTTAAACATCACATTTTTATTACTTTATATTTTGGTATGCAAGGAGTTTTACATGGTTTTATCAGGCTAGAACTCAACTGCTGGCAGGATTGTGTTCTTTCTGGAGACTCAAAGGAAACATTTGTCTCCTGGCTCAAACTTTCCAGGATTCTTGGCAGAGTGTAGCTCCAATGATTATAGGTCTCGAGTTCCCAGTGCCTTGCTGGCTGTCGGCTAAGAGACATCCCATGGTTCCACAGATCACATAATGCTTGACTTTCTTACACCATATTCAAAACAGGAATGGTGGAATGAGTCCCTCTCATCCTTTGAATCGCTACCCTTTCTTCTATTATATTTGTCTGATGGACTCGTTGGCCTCCAGCTTGCACTGTTAAAGATTAAGGAGATTAGATTGAGCCCACCAGGATAATCCCAGATAATGTCTGTATCCCAAAGCCCTTAACTTTAAGTACTTCTGTGGAATCCCTTTGGCATGTGAAAGAACACATTCACTGGACATGTCTGGAAGATATAACTCTTTCCACCATGATGAATTTGGAGGAGTAGACACCACGCACAGCATTTGATGCTGGACATAGGTCATATCTGCTGTGGGTCATATGCAACTTTTTTTTACCCTTTCTGGACTTCAGTTTCCATATCTGGAGAACAGAAATAATAATTCTAGTTAAGACAAACAAATGATGAACGAATAGATATTTATAGGGAAAGCATCAAGTTGTCCCTGTAGAGAAGACTGAGGGCCATTTTAGCCTGTGTGGTAAATAAAGGTCTCCCATAGGAGTGAAACATGTCTGGAAAGATTTCCTAGAATCAAAAGAAGTGGTTTTTGCTGAGCATATGGAAAGACAAAGAAAGTGGTCCCAGGTAAGCCCGGGAGGGTAGGCAACTACTAGATGGTGCAGTACTTTATAATCCAGGGCAAGGGGACTGGAAGTCATTAACTGAACTGGGAAAGCAGACGGTTACATGGAGCTAGGAGCATATAAAGATCTCAGTCTTTGAGATGGGGCTATTTAATGAGAAATTTACGTTCTATACATTTTCTCTTAATGTGATAGTCACAATTCCATACTCTTTAAAAAGTTTTCTCAAAAATACAGGTAAATAGAGCATTCTGTGGGTTAATGAATCAGATTATATCACATACATACCTGTTGGGGTAACAGCTGATATATTCAGAGGCAAGATAAAGCCTCCTCACCATAGGGCTGGGGTTATCTCTGTCACAGGTTCTCCAAAATATGAGACGTAAGGGTGGGAGATGGAGGCTTTTGTCCTTTGTTTCCTGTCAAATATTTTGTTCAACCAAATTTAACCAGGTTTTACTAAGGTATTAAAATGAGTATTAGTTAGAGATAACAAAAAGCAAAGATGCAATATCAATTTCTTTCTAATTTTTTAAAGTAGAAAACAGATGAAATAAAGAGCATAATAAACAAGTGATAACACAAACCTAAACGTTGAACAAAAAGTAGCTGTCGATTTGTAATTCTACAGCCTAAGGAACAGAAGGACAAGAGCAAAGCCCAATTTGATCAATTACCCTGACAAGCATACACGGAGGACTTATTGGCAGGTAATTGAGGGCCCATACACAACATTGATTGATGTTGAAGTTAATTTAGAAACAAATTTTAACATCATGAAAGAATTAATCTTATTTCAATCATGTAAAACTCTTAAGGTTGATGACAGAGAAAATGAGGAACTAAGGCTCCCAGATTTCATATTCAGTTGATTTCCACCTTACTTCTCTCTGTGGCAGCCACACAGCCTCCCCTCTACTGGCCATCCCTCAGACACCTGGCATTCTCCTTCTTATGTCTTCGTGCTGACGGCCATCTGCCGGCAGTGTTCTTCCAGCTGGTTACTCCTGTGCCAACGCGTCATCTGCTTGAAGAATATGCTCATAGGCTCCTTTCTACCTGAGTCTGCCTGACCTCTGTGATTAACCTCATCCCAGGTCCTGGTCTATTTGTTCCTTCCTCTAGAATATTAAAAATCACAACAGAGAAACACTTGTTAGGTGTATCCTAAAGAGCTAAAGTGGTGCTGAGTAAATATTTGCTGAAGTAAAGAACGCATCATGTCCCAGAGATAATGCTAACTGTATTTTATTACTTCCAAACACCTCAGCTTGTGTGGAGTTAATTCTATTACAATTACAGACTGTGATATTAATCTGTATATCTTTTCCTCAGATTTAATTTTTACATACAATTTAGGAAAAAAAGTGTGATTTGTATTTGTCTTTATTTTCCTTGGGAACTTACCATCATATTTTATTTTTCAATGAGTCCCATAGTGAGGATGTCTCATTATTTGTGAATTAAGCATCAGAAACATTTATATTTAAAAATTAGGTGGACAATGACATTTCCATATTCCTGTTGAAATTGTGATTCTGGGGGCAGCTGAGTGGCTCAATCGGTTGAACTTCCAACTTTGTTTCAGGTCATGATCTTGCAGTTCTTGAGTTCGAGCCCCACATCAGGCTCTATGCTGACAGCTCAGCATAGAGCCTGTGTCTCCCTTTCTCTCTCTGCCCCTTTCCTACTCATTCTGTGTGTTTCTCTCTCTCAAAAATAAATATTAAAAAAATTAAACAAAAAGAAATTGTGATTCTGACCAAAAGAAAAAATATATCTGAAAATAGCAAATTATTTATAATTACAAAAATAGTTAATAATGTTTCATAAATGAAATCATGTTGAAAAGTTGTGCCAGATATTTTTTTGGCCTTCCTGTTATTTAAAAGGCTTTAGTGAACTATAATTAAGTTCTTAAGGACAGACTAAATTAAGAATCTTTGAATAATTAAGGATTGAGAGAATTTCAATTATGTATCCTCAAAATAAGTATATTTCCTCAGAATTAAATATTTCTAAACAAATTGGAGAATGTTGTGTATGAATATTTTTCTTGAAACTCCAGCTTTAAGTTTTTATTTTCTTTCTGAATTGTTTATTGATATAATACAGAAATAAAACGAAATTGGTCCTTATTGGTTTGCTTTGTATCCTGCGATTTTGCTGAATACGTTTATTAGTTCTAAACTTTTTTTGTTTGGTAGAATCCTTAGGGTATTATACATACAAGATCATGTTGTTTGTGAACAGATAATTTTACTTTCTTCTTTCCAGTTTGGAGGCATTTTATTTATTTTTCTTGACCAATTGCTTTAGCTAGAATTCCAAGTAATGTGCTGAATGGAAGTGGTAAAGCAGTCAACCCTATCCAGTTGCTGAACTTACTCATCCATTGAGTATGAGATTAGCTGTGAGTTTTGTTCTGTTGAGGAAATTTCCCTCTATTCCTAGTTTGTTGAGAGTCATTAATATAAAAATATGTTTGATTTGTCATCTTTTATTTTTTGGCACCAAGTAAAATGATCAGGTATCTTTCCCCTCCATTCTTTTAATGTGATTATTAAAATGATTTATTGATTGATTTTCATATTTGGAACCATCCTTGCATTCCAGAACAAATACTACTTGGTCACAGGATACAACCTTTTTTATTGTGCTGTTGAATTTTATTTGCTAGCATTTTGTTAAGGAGTTTTGAATCTATATTTATCAAGGATATTGATCTTTAGGGTTTTTTCTTGTAGGGTTTTTATCTAGATTTGGTATCAGTGTACTCTTGCCCTTAAAGAATAAGTTTGGAAGTTTTCCCTCTTCTTCAGTTTTTTGGGAATAATTTGAGAAGAATTGGTATTAAGTCTTCTCTAAATATTTGATAGAAGTCACCAGTGAAGCCATCTAGTACTAGACTTTTCTCTGTTGGGAGGTTTTGATCACTAAGTCATTCCCCTTACTGGAGATAGGTCTCACCAAATCTTCTGTTTCTTTAAGATCCAATGGTGGTAGATTTGGGAGATTATGTGTTTCTAACTTTTTTTCTCCTTTTAAGTTTATTTAGTTATTTTGAGAAAGAGAGCACACATGTGAGTAGGGGACAGGCAGAAAAAGAGGGAGAGAGAAAATCCCCAGCAGGCTCCACACTGTCTGCATGGAGCCCAACACAGGCCGCAGTCTAGAAACTGTGAGATCATGACTTGAGCCAAAATCAAGTTGGATACTCCGCTAACTGAGGTGCCCATAAAAATGTTTTCAATTCATCTAGGTTATCCAATGTTTTGACATACAATTATTTTTGGAATTCTCTATATAACCTTTTTTATTTATATAGAATTGGTTTAATGGTCTCTCTTTTTCTTATAATTTTAGTTACTTGGATATTTTTTTATTATTTTAGTCAATCTAGCCAAAAGTTGTTTTTTAAAATCTTTTTGAAGAACTAACTCTTGGCTTTATTTATCTGTTTGCCTTTGTAGTTTCTATTATTTTTGTCTCTGCTTTAATCTTTTTATTTCCTTCTTTCTGCTTATTTGAGTTTTAATTTGTTCTTTAAGGTATGCATTTTTGTTTTCAGTGGAATTGAATAAAAGTATGTTTTAATATTTATTACAGGATCCATTTTTATAAGGAATTCCTTGACCTATGTCCATAGTTTTAAGACGAATTTATCTTATTTTGTTTTATTTTATTTTATTTTTAATGTTTATTTTTGAGAGAGAGAGACAGAGCATGAGTGAGGAAGGGGCAGAGAGAGAGGGAGACACAGAATCTGAAGCAGCTCCAGGCTCTAAGTTGTCAGCACAGAGCCAGCCACGAGGCTTGAACTCAAGACAGCAAGATCATTACCTGAGCTGAAGTCGGATGTTTAACTAACTGAGCCACCCAGGGGCCCCAAGAACAACTTTAATGTACTTTATATCACTTGAGTCCCATGAAATAAGACAATGAAGTTATAGTCAAGATGTAATTTTGATAAGGCATTTAGTAAGTGGCAAGTCTCACATCCAACTTTAAGTGAGCAGACGGTTTTCCACAATAAGTTTTTAAAAAATCATTACAAATCTAGTTTCTAACAAACATTTATAACCTAAGCTTTACTATTCCAAACTCCTTGGAATTTTTAAATAAAAAATTCCAAGATTTTTGTTTGTATTAATAAACAGAATACAGTATAAGTAAAAATTTAAATTAAATTTTATGATAACATATGTCAATCATATAACATATAATAACATATGTGAATGTAACTTTTATCTCTTCTACTTAAGGTTTTAACAAACAATAATTTCGTACATTTTTGTACATATATATTACATAATTTTTACCAGATATCCTCTTTCTCTTATTATAAAGTTAAACTCAGTTGCATTATTGTGAGCTTTTCCTCATATTCTTTTAAAATATAATTTCCAATAGTTGTATCAATGTGTATAGATATAATCTTCTATTAACATAAATTTCCTTTTTCTATTATTTACATTTAAAAATATTGATTCAATAATAATCCTGTGTATGCTTGTTTATGTGCATTTCTGATCACTTTCTTAGAGTACTCCTAACAGAATTATGGGTCAGAGATGATTTTCACTGCTATGGTTATGTATATAGTTTTATATCACAAAATCACCTTCACAAATGTTATAAAAAAAATGTCTCTCTACCGCCACATTATAGTGGCCCTTAGTGCCCTTTTAATATAATACCTCACAATAGAATTCATGTATTTACTTTCCCTTTTATGATAATTTATTTCTTCAACTCTTGTCAGAAAACAACTTCTTTTGATGAATAATAGTGAGTAGCTTTCATAACCTTATTTGGCATCTCTAAGGGGCTGTTTTATCTGCTCACACATCAGGAATTTCTGTTTGTTGTTTGGGTCACTCCGGCCACATGTCACCTGTAGTCAGCTTTGCTAAGATGAGCAAGATGGCCCAGGAGCTCATTTTAAGTAAGAGGTAACATGAAGGGAATGTAATACTCTGAATTCTCTTAGAGAATCAGGTCAAGACCAGCTTAGAGAGTTATGATAGCGGTGGTCTTAGGAAACATAATAGTTTCAAGCTAAAGTATTCTAAAATGGTACTGACACCCCTTTATTGAACTACTGGATTCTAGTTTTGAGGAAGATCTTCTATGTTCTGTAACTTGACCCTCCATTTCTTAACACCCCATCTTTCTAACTGTCAGCACGTCATTTCTGCAGTCTACTTTCACAACAACCCATCTTCTATTTGTAAATTAATCCTCTCTAGTCATGAAAGGATTATTATTTAAAACTTTTTAAACTAGTAGAAAGTCATATTCCAGGCAATATCCATTGCCAATATCCAATCATATCACTATGTCATTTAATGGATATTGTGTTCTCTAGAGGATGCAAAGAAAAGTTACTCTCTCTACCATGTAAGACATTCATAGAAGCCAAGAAATGTTCTTTCTTCTAGATCTTCTCTTGTATGTTTTATTCAATTTCTTTACCTATTTTCTGTAGCTCTTGCCTTCTAGAATATTCAACATTTTTGTTAAGCTTTCTTGAACATATTTCAATTTCTCTATGGGAAATTGAATATGAGAATAATGATGGACCTTTTATAAATTCTTTACTTATATTATCCTACTGAATCCCACCTCACAAGTGTGGGCTTAATTCTACTATCTCTCATTCCATATGGGGACTCTATCCTGCATGAAGTAAAGGAACCTGAGTGGATCACACAGCTAGTTATTGACATGATTAGGTGCTGGACCCAAAACACGCAACCCTGCCCGATTTGTTTTCCATGTGTTGCTCCTGATACAGCAGTCCGTGTAGATCTCAGGGGGTACTGCTTCCCTTGTAAGCACTATATTACATGAATATTGTGGAAGACACTGACAGTTATATCACATAATCGATTTACATAGATCTTTCAGGCAGCTAATTTTTTTGGAAAATATTTCTGTCATAGATGACTGCCCTCACACTCCCATAGTTAATGTTCTGAAAGTAAATTAAGACTTTCCCATTTAATCCTCTTATATTCCATCAGTTTGTTTCAGTCTGACAAAAAATATTTGGACCTGCTTTTCTATTCCAGTGGATTAGGTAATATTCCCAACTTTGTGCCACTACAGTTCTGATAAGAATATTTTCTGTTTTCATCCAGATTAGTCATAAAGTTATTAAACATGACCAGGGGTTCTGATATGTTTGGATATGATTCATCCATCTAGGATGGGCACAAAATACGCATTTATTGAATTATTTTTTAAATCTTCTTTTAGGGAACAGACATCTCATACCTGCTTTTCTTCCCGGGGTTGCTGTAGCAGAGGGATTACATACGCATCCTTCTGCTCTATATATACTTTCAGACTAGTTACATAAGGTGTTCAAAGTCTCTTCTAATATCAGAATTCAGATGCAGCTTTGCCTGTCTGAGAACATATGGTTTTTTAATTATTATTCTACATTCAGGAGCTTCTTGGATATATTTTGGGGCATTACCATACTTATGAGAATATGTGTGTTGAATTTTCCTTTGCTCGAAACCTCCCTTTACTATGTATTTCTTGTTAGAGTCTGTTAAAGTATTTCCAGAGTATCCTGAGCATGTTAGCTGTAGGTTATTAGTGCCTGAGCACCCGCTGAAATGAAGAACACAGGCAGCAGTGTAAAGGTAGACTTTGTAAGTCAGTTCAAGAAATTAAGTGAAATATGTTCCTGGACCAGAAAGAACACAATCTTCTATGTCATTACTTAGGTTTTAATCCATTTGATCTGTCATGGGAAAATAAATGTAAACTAAAGTGTCCATTTATTTCTCATTATAATCCCCATTTATTTTCCATTACTGATTTTCGTTATTTGTGTCCTGCTATTTCAGCTTGCAAGTTTTATTATTTTCAAGGGTTGTTCTTAGCCTTACTTAATGCTTCTTCCCTGAGTTCCACTTTTTCTGATATGAGCGGGAACCTTTCCATTTTATTTCATTTACTTGGCTCGTCTGCCTTTGCTTATCTTTTTATTTCCAACTTTTCCGAGTCACGTTGTTTTACATAATTTCTGTGGATATTACTTAGTTGTGTTTTTCTTAGTGAATGGATATGACAGACATCTATTTTCAATAAAAATTTGCTTCACTTATGCTAATTAAATTATAGCTATGTGTAGTTTAATTCTATAATCATATTTTAAAAGTTTTAACAAACAAATTGTATTATTTAACACTTCCTGTTTGTGCTTACTTTTACTTGAGAAGGTTTACCTATATAATCTAATTTACACTCATTCTCCACTTCCTTAGATTTGAGGTATAAAAATCCCTAATTTGAAAATAAGTGAATGTACCCATTTATTCTTCCTTTTTCCTTTCCTAATGTTCCATTGTTTCAACAGATTACTTTTATATCTTTAATATTTTTACTTCCTTATTATTCGATTTTTTAGCTTTGGATGATATATTTTAATACCTGGCTAAAATGGATGATAAGTTTAGCATAATCATGCCACTCATATGGTTCCCTTTCTCCAACCACTTCCAACTAATTTATTTTAATTTCATTAATTTATTTTAATTTCAACATTTAAATCTTCTTTTGTAAGGATAATTGCCAATTCAAGTTTAGCTTTGCTTTCTACAGACAGTATAGTTTCTACTATTCATTATCAACATGGTTTCTTTTTTTCTTTAAAAAAATTGTTTTTAACCTGTATTTATTCTGAGAAACAGATTGTGATTGGGGGAGGGACAGAAAGAGAGGGAGACAGAATCCAAAGCAGGCTCCAGGCTCCAAGTGAAATGTACCACTGTTATAGAGAGAAAAACTGAGTCCTTACGATTGGGCATGAAATCCCTGCTCATAGAAGACTCATTTTGGCACTCATCTGCTGTTGGCACTTCTGTAAGATTTGCACAGAACATTGTATTTTGTGATTTCAGAGTCATGCTAATTGGGTCATCTCCCATGTTAATATAAACTATAAAGTCCATATTTCGTCTGCTTTTTAACTCGCTCTACTGTAACTGGCACTACTCATAGTCCAAGCATGTTGGGAAGATACATTGTCTGATGGATGTAGCTACTCTGTCAAGGGAAATGCACAGATGCTCTACCAATATAATGAATATGTATGACCTCATCACAGTCCAGAGACCATGCATAGGAAGTATTTGATTTTCTTTCACTTAGTACATCAGTTGATTTTCTCTAGTATCTGAATAATTTTATAATTACTTCCAAGAATCAGTTTCCATTACGCATGTTGGGGAGAAGTCAGAGATAACAAGAGCTAGGAAATGGTGTCCAAATGAGCTGTTCCTCAATTGGATGGGGGCCCCCAAACGTGGGGCGATGATTGGATGGAAGCCAGTGGTGTGGGAGGTGAAAGAATTCACCGGAGGCAGAGCAAAGGAGATGGAAGTTTACTGAGTACACTGCAAGGCAGCAGTGGACAGGACAGCAGGCAGGGGAGTGACTACAGGAGCAGTGGGCGGGGCTGTTTGTAAAGGGAGAAGGTGAGGCAGGGCGGTGCTGCGCGGTCTCTCTCCTTTCTTGGTTACTGTGCCTGGTTGCAAGTAGCCCACTGGTCAGTTAGGACCTATGGATGTTTTGAGGTGGGTCCCCTGATGGCCTATCTGTATTCAGCCAGGGGGTCATGGTGGGCCCTTTCTACATTCCATTGTTCAAGACTGTTGTCTAAAAGCAGCCTCTATGAGAAGACATTTATGAAAGTCTTAAACTACTTATGCAATTACATATATATGTAAGATTATGAAATATAAAATGTTCAAAATTTTAATTTATTTCTTTATCTTTATTTTACTATAATTGGGTAATAAAGGAAAAATATCATAATTTAAATGTTCTTCAAAGGGCCAGAGAGACTTAGTTTAAGATTTTAAGAGGAGAACAAAAAATAGAAATGATCTGCCTTAAGCTTCTAAATCCTGGTCGATACCATCCACGCATGATTGAGGCATCAGTAAATAAGTGGGATTTGGAGTTGTACAAACCAAAGTTATCTCCACATTTCTTCCTGATTGAATGAATGTCTTTGGTAGTTGTCCTAAACTCTATCTCCTAGCTGCCTTACCTATAAATGGGTTGTTTAAAAGTAGGATTTAATATAATAGATGCAAATAGCACAGCATTATGTCTGGCACATAAGTACATCAGTTTTATTAGGAACTGCAAAACATCTGAGATGCTACCCCAATGACAGATTATGTACTTTCTATATATTAATATTGTGAAAACATGAGACACCTGGGCACTGAGACAAGCACTTCGCTGATTGTCACAACCAGACCTACAGGCAAAGTGCCTCCGTGTCAGTCACCACACCTAGACCTGCAGGAACACAGAGAGAACCAATGGAACTTTCCACCTGAGATCAGGTCACACCCTGGAAGAGAATATTTCTCTGATTATGCACAGGCAAAAAACAAACTATCCCTTCTGCTCCTGAAAGGACAGATAGACAACTCATCTTCTCGGTACAGAATGAAAAGATCCTGGGCTCAATGCCTAAACTTTTGGAATGTAAATCTCTCTCCAAAGGCCAAGAAAACCCTAGGGTCTCTGGATTTATGACCTACAGATGTCTCCAAACTCTGGGCTTTCGTCTTTGTTTGTTTTGTTTTGTTTTTGTCTTTAAGATTCTATTTTTAAGTAACCTCTACAGCCAATGTGAGGCTCGAACTCACAACTGGAGATCAGGGGTCTCAGGCTCTATTAATCGAGCCAACCCAGGGAGTTCTTCTTGAAATGTATGTATCTAGGAAAAGAGCAATTCAATTTTCCAGCACCTTGGGCCTTAGTCTGGGGACATTTTCTGGTCTGTAACCATTTGGCTCTCTTAGAGAGAGTAAGGAAAGTTTTATTATCCATTTCAGTTCAAATCAGAACAGTTAACCAGAAAAATAGCTGCAGATTTAGTCCTCAGGGTATGAGAGAAGAAAACTGTTTCTAGTAGAAGTAAAGACACATTCTTGCCTTTTTTTTTTTTTTTTTTTTTGTAAACACTCCTTTCCCCCAGGAGGCTCAGGCGTTTAATAAGAGCACTTAGGAAGCCAGAGTTTCATTTCTTCATAGTGGGGTAAGTGGGCACCAATATTTTGAAAGTTGATCCATTTTCTTTAACATTACATAATATAATCAGATTCACGACTGATGATGAGTGAGAAACAATGGTGTGTGTGCTGCCAAAGTGAGCACATACACCATTGTTTCTCACTCATCATCAGTCATGATTCTGATTATATTATAATACTAGAATGAGGCTAGTCTGGCACACAGTTTGTACCCTTGCCTGTGTATTTTGAAACAGGTTTTTTTTTAAGTTTACCTATTTATTTCTGAGAGAGAGAGAGAGAGAGAGAGAGAGAGAGAACATAAGTGGGGTAAAGGCAGAGAGAGAAGAAAAGAGAATTCCAAGCAGGCTTTCCACTCTGCGCAGAGCCCAAAGTGGGGCGTGAACCCACATAAAACGTGAGACTGTGACCTGAGCTGAGATCAAGAGTCAAATACTTCATGGACTAAGTACTCTTCCAATAGTTTTTAACATTTTATTGACTTCATCAAATTAACAATGAATGGGTCTGAATCACATAAACAAAAGGTTTATACAGCGGGGTGATTACAAGTTAAGCAGGCAAATTAGCAAAGGATAAATAAAGACAAGCCCCAGAGGTAAAACGCTTGTATTTTTAAATACTGCAAGGGTAGGACAACTGCTACATTTTGCTCCTTTATCACTTCCTTAAGTGTGATTTAATTGGCCGAACCTTGTGATCCATATCCCTTGACACATGAAGGAAGACAGACAGAAGTGATTAGTGTCACAGAAAAGCATAGTAAGAAATGTTCAGCTTAAGAGACCCACTCATCCCATTTCGGGTTTAATGGATTGACTCGATGCTCTATAGTGCATACTCTGCAGAAACATTTATTGCCAGTATTCCTTTTTCTACCAATTTTGGTGATCTAGGCACTAAACCAATGCTCATGTCTGCTAGATTTTACTAGACTAGTTTTTAGTGCTATTTGAAACATTCAAACATAACTCAGACAATGTGACTAATCTCTTAAGTGATTTGTCATTAAGAAATACTTATAAAACAGGCTCACTTGAGACAGAAGTATTGCTCTGTTTAGGAAACACATTTTTCAACAGAGGTTATTTTTCACAGGCGTGGTGTATGTCATTAGCTGAGGGGCAAAACAGCTCAAAATTCACAACTCTCTATTAAATTATATTTATATTTACAGTTATATTCTACCAGTAAAAGATTGGTATCAGTTTGAGAGGTGGGGAAATTCATTATAAAATGATAAATATTATGCCACAGACTTTTTTTATTGTCTACTGTTACCTAAAAAATATATTATGTGTACTATTACATGATGAAATAATAAATAAGTAAAAGAGCTAAATCATGTTTAATGATGAGTCAGAATTATAAAACCAGTAAGACATTTGCAAACCCAAAGCCAAAACTATGGTGAAGACTATTGTATTCAAAATCAATGTGTGATTGTATGGCAAACGAAGGTTGAAACTATTTGTTTGCACTTGCTGGTCCAACGTGGGTTGTGGAAATGATGCCGAGCCAAGTCCCGGGGTGGGAGGGCTCCAAATCCACTTCAACTAGATACCATAGCAAAGGAAGGGACTACTTATCAGTGAGAAATGCTGCCAAGAGATAAATACAAAAAATGAGATAAAAATTGAACATTTAAATATGAGAAGCAAGTGTCAGTTGAGTAAATTGGTGGGAGAGGAGTCAAAGAGGAGAGCTGGGCAGTGGTGCTGTCTGTGCCATGTGTCCACAGCAGTTCTATGTTTACGGATGGCAGGGAAGGGTGGATTCCAAGGAGGAAGAACTGCACACACAGGACCCAGCAGTAAGGGAAGGAAACCTCTAATACGGATGAAGGCGAAGACTTGATTTTTCAAATGGGAAGCCGTCATCACGTCAGCCATCAGTAGGCTCCAGTGACACAGGACAGAAATGTGTGACTAGCAGAAGAGTTACAGCCTGTGTGTGTCATTTATCTATGAAAAATAATAGGAATAGACCTTCCAGATCCTGTATGATCAGGGAAAAGAGAGGAGTAAGAGCATCATCCAAAAGGTGCCCAAATATTGGGAAACGTTTCTTTGTGGCCCCTTTGCATGTCTTCTGAGAAGTAAAACTAATATTCAGATTATTTTTTCAAGGATGTTTCCATAGCAAACAGCCTTAAAAAAGTGTTTATCTTCAGAGCAAAGGGAAGAGTTGCTTACAGTCTTAGAGAATAGAGCAAAGAGGAGGCATGCCTAGTGTCCATCATGAATGATTTAGTTAGGTTTCCTACACTCAGCAGTCCTCTCATGGAATGTAACACTCTGTCTGTGTGGGTGCATCTGACATAAATATTCATATACTCATGATGTTTGCTGTGCCATGATTAATAAAGGTTTGTCTGTGAACAAAAATTGTTACATCTTATGACAATATCTATAGTGGCAGCTGCTTCTTGTCAATGGGATTTGGGGAATCCAAGAGTCTCCTTTGATTTTGTGTTCTCTCTGTAGCTCTTGGAATTCAAGCTGGCAGTATTGCAGTTGAAATGATTTTCCTGTTTGGGGGTCGCTTGCAGATTTCACTCCGTTAGATAAAAGTTATCTTCACAGGTCTTTCTAAGATGATCTTGGTATCTTGGCCTCCTACTGAGAGCCTGGGAACCACATCCCCAGTATTTCTAGAGACCTTCCCCTTCAGTTGCAAAGATCTATGAATAGCATCCCTAACATCTTGAAAGGATCCTGTGTGTGAAACCTTGATCTTTCTAAGATTTGGGGGCAAGGTTGTGTAGTTGCACAACTACACGTTCTTCTCTGCTAATATTTCAGGAGCCATCCAATTCTTGGCATATTTTGCCAACTGGGGAAACAGAATATTCAAAATCATCAAGCCTGTTTAATTCATATTGAATAGTCTTTCACCAAGTCCCCCCTTCCTTCTCTCCTCTCACATTTTGCTTTTTGCAATAAGAAGAAATCAGGCACCAGCTTCCATATATTGCTTGAAAAGTTCCATAAGTAGATAACCAGGTTCATCCTTTTTTAAAATGTTTATGTATTTATTTTTGAGAGAGAGAGAAAAGGAGAGAATGTGAGCAGAGAACAGAGAGAGAGAGAGGATCTCAACTCGGCTCCGTTCAATGCAGGGCTTGAACTCACAGACTGTGAGATCATGACCTGAGCTGAAATCAAGAGTCAGATGCTTAAGTGACTGAGCCTCCCAGGCACCCCTAACCAGGTTTATTATGAGTTTTTTATTCCTTATAACTGTAGGACAAACTTCCACCAAGCCTGCTGCCACTAGGTAGCAAGACCTCCTTTCTTCCAGTTTCCAGGAACCTGTTCCTTACTCCCATCTGAGCTCTCGCTGGTGGGTAGCATTCCTAAGGTCCACATTCCTTCTAAGAGTCAGTTCAAGCTGATTGTCTTTTGGCAATGTGACTTAGGCTTGCTCTAACTTGCTCCCCCAAAACTTTTCCAGCCTCTATTTACTCACTTCCCAATTCTGAAACTACTCCCACCTTTTAGAGATTTATTAAAACAACACTTTGCTTCTGGTCCCAAAATCTGTATTAGTTTTTTACTGTGGCATAAAAAATGACCACAACTGTAGTGACTTTAAACAATGCATGTTTACTCTCTCACAGATGCTGTTCATCAAGCGTTGAAACTCAGGTTAGGTGGGTCCTCTACTCAGGGTCCTACAGGGCTGCAGTCAAGGTTTTGGCCCTGGCTACTATCCTATGGCTGGCTTGGAGTCCTCATCCAAGGTTCAGTTCACATTGTGAGATGACGCTATGAGGGGTGGCCTGCCGTTTCCTACCGCATGGCCCTCCCTACAGCATGGCGGTTTGCTTCTTAAAGGACAACAGTCATGTGTCCCTGCTGTTTACAATCTCTTGTAAGTGGCTTATTTGAATAAGCTCCTCCAGAATGACCTTTCTTTGATTAAATTAAGCTTTAATGACATATGCAATACCTCTTCATTTGGGCCATATAACACTGTACAATCAGAAGAGTGACGTCCACCGTGTTCACAGGTTCTCACCCACACTCAAGAAAAGGGGGTTATATAAGGGCCAGCAGCCATAATGGTAGTGTTCACTTTTTTTGTTTGTTTGTTTATACTTTAAAAATTTTTTTAAATGTTTATTTATTTTTGAAGAGAAAGAGAGTTTATTTATTTGTTTTGAAAGAGAGAAAGTGGGGAGGTGGTAGAGAGAGAGAGAGAGAGAATCCCAAGCAGGTTCCACACTGTTAGTGTGGAGCCTGAGACAGGGCTTGAACTCACAATGATGAGATCTTGACTTGAGCTGAAGCCAGACACTTAACCAACATTGCCACCCCGGTGCCCCAGAATTTCTAAACACTTCTTAGGTATTCTCTTAAAACTTCTTCATGATCACCTAGAATCATGTCTCATGATAATCTAGAGATTTCATTAATAATAGTTTCATGAGTTAATCGATTTATTTCCAAAGTCCTGTATAGTACCTGACAAGTTTAGGCAGCAAGTAAGGATTTGATGACAACTAAGAAAGGAAAAATTAAGGTAAACTCATCAACTTCTAGTTATATAAGTGATAAAGTGAGACAACTTTTTTTTTCTTTTTCTAGTGCTTATTTATTTTTGAGAGACAGAGTGGAAGCAAAGGTTGGATAGACAGAGAGGGAGACACAATCTGAACCAGACTCCAGGCTTGGAGTTCCCAGCACAGAGACCAACGTGGGGCTCAAACTCACAAATGGCAAGATCATGACCTGAGCTGAAGTCAGACGCTTAACTGACTGAGCCACGCAGGTGCCTCAAGAGGCATTAAACTTTAAAGAGATCACTTCTTGGTTCCTGAGATCGACCAATCATTATACCATAAAAGCAGTTTTAAATTTTGTTTTTTTATTTCTTATTCTTGAGAGAATGAGCAGGGAAGAAGCAAAGATAGAAGAGGATCGGAAGTAGGCTCTATGCCGACAGCAGACAGCCCAATGCAGGGCTCAAACTCATGA
Organism: Suricata suricatta; assembly: GCF_006229205.1. NCBI lineage: Eukaryota > Metazoa > Chordata > Mammalia > Carnivora > Herpestidae > Suricata > Suricata suricatta. Next base: position 3,120,220 of record NC_043714.1, read on the forward strand.
ACCGTGAGATCATGACCTAAGCCGAACTTGGATGCCTAACCAACTGAGCTGTCCAGGCTCCCTCATAAGAGCAGCTTTAGGGAATTATAATAATGCTTGTATTTGGGGGGTGGATTAATGATAAGCATACTAATTTCTCTATTTATTATATTAGTTGGGTAAGTGAGCTGCTTTAACAAATTGAGTCCCAAAAGTATAATATCTCAAACATGTGAGTTTAAGTTTTTTCTTGCATAACCGCTTAACACAGGTGTTCTAATAGGCAGGCAATCTTCTGTCCATGCTACGATTTTAAAACTAGTCTTGTACCTCCACCATCTGTTAGGGTCTTAATATCAAAATGCATCCAGTTTATTTCTCTATTCTATTCTCTTCCAAATAGAAAATAATATAGAGAAGTTGCCTGAAAATGGCACGCATCATTTCAGCTCATGTTACATTGGTGAGTTCTAGCACCGTGGTCATACACACGAAGAGAAGGCTAGAGAATGTGGGCTTCTCATTACCTTGCAGTATTTGTCAATGTCGTTTACTAAAATGATCTTTAAACCTTACCATTTTATCCTTGCTTTGCTTGGGGCACAAGTGTCTTATGGAGAATAAGCTGTGTTTTTTGTCATATAATCATGTTCATTAAAACTTTGAAGTCTTTAATTTAGAGTTAGCTTTAGGAAATCATAGGTTTGGTTTTTCTCATTTTACAGAGATAAAGATCCCAAAGATTAATACAATTCAATATGCTCTTTCTGTTATCTCCCTGAGATAGCCTTTTTCATTTTGCTTTGTTTTGTTTTGAATGGGAATAAGCTATCATTTCTTGAGAAGCTAAAAATATAGTCCTGGTTATGTGACTTACGCAAGGTCATTAGAGCAAGTGAGTTTTAGAACCAGACTTAGGATACAGGTTTCACAAATGTTCTCACTACAGTATTTGGCATAGTCTTTAGTTGCTGACTGGCTTCTATTTTATGTTTGATCCAAGCAAGACACACCTAGTTGCTGACTGGCTTCTATTTTATGTTTGATCCAAGCAAGACACACTGTGGAATGCTTTATGTTATTGACATAGGGAAGATAGGTAACAAAAAATTCCAGGATTAATTTGGATTGTTTGCTAATGTGTTTAAGTGAGTCATTTCAACATTGATTTTGTTTAGTTTTTTAAAGAATTTATTCATATCTATCTTTCTAGATATTATTTTGCTGTCTAATTAAAATATTTTAAGGTGAAGGAGGTAATTGAAAGTCACATAGTGTAGGGGCACCTGGGTCAGTTGGTTAAGCATCTGACTCTTGATTTCGGCTCAGCTCATGGTCTCATGGGCTCTGTGCTGACAGCATGGTGTCCACTTGGGATTCTCTGTCCCTTTCTCCCTCTCTGCCCCTCCCTGCTCACACTCTCATTCTCTCTCTCTCAAAAAAAATCAAATCGTATAATTCTTTGTGAATATTTCCTTTAGTCCATACTAATACATTAAGAATAATTTGCCTGAGCACATTGTCTCAACATATTGATTCTAGATTACTTTCCAAAACTATATTACCAATAATAGGATGTGTGGCATAATGACCACCAAAAGGTGTCCATGTCCTAATCCCTGGAAACTGTGAATACGTTACTTGCCTTGGAAAAGGAGATTTTTCAGATATGATATAGGTCGAGACACTGAGATGGGGGCATTTTCCCGTATTATCTAGGAGTGTCCAAACAAATCTTGAGTCCTTAAAAGCTGAGAATGTTTTCAGGCTCAGATAAGTGAATGAGAGAAGGAGAAGGAGAGAGAGGAAAGTGACAATGTGTCCATGGACGAATGGCAAAGATTCTTTGCTACCGGCTGTGAGGACAGAGGAAGGGGTCACAGGATACAGAGCACTGGTGTCATGTCTTTCGAGATGTCAAAACAGCAGGAGTTGTATCCTCTGCCTTGTTGTCTTCTCTTCTGTGCACCCCGACACCACCCCCAACACCTGCTGCCTCGGGACCCAGTGTGGGGCCTCCTCTCACTCCCAGCCTCCGTCTGAGTCCTAAACACGTGGATGGAGATCCCACGTGAGGAGAGCCGACCGCTCCCTTGAACTGCACAGTGGTTTACACACTTTGTCTCTATGTGCTCACGGTTGGCCGTCTTACAGTGTGTTAAACTGAGCTCCTGCTTTGCAAACACGATGTTTTTGAGCCTTTCCCATCTCACCGCCTACATTCCCATTCTTCTGTTCTTAAACCTTGTCTCATCCTTAACTTCAGTTTTCCTTTCACACCTTATGCTGAAACTCTACTTTCCAAATTCAGTCAGGGTCCACCATCTCCAAAGACCTCCTCTGGGGTCCGGCTCTCCCAGTCTCTGTCCTCCCTCCTGGGATCAAGGCGATAGCGGCCCTCCAGCCTCCTTGCCTCTTGCCTCCCTCCCCTCTGGCTCTGGTGTTCCAGCTCAGACATAACTCAGACTCTGTCTCTCCTCTCCTCAGACCGACCCAGGACTCACCATCTCACCCCGACAGAACGCCACCGCCCTCACGGTCGTCCGAAGGACAGTTACCTCTGAGGGCTCCTCCCATTTCATGTCACCACCTGTTACCCTCTCCAAACTTCTCCTCCCAACGTCCCCAGGCAAGCCTTCGCCTTTGTTGGCTTCTCTGCCTTAGTGCTCTTCCCCCAAACATCCATCTGGGGAGCTCCCTGAGGCCCCCCAAGCCTGCACTCGGATGTACCCCCGTGACACCTTCTGGCGATCTCATCCAAAATCTCAGCCCCCTTCCAATTCTGCCCATTTTCCCCCTCCCTTCATTGCTTTACCTTGTTTCCCTTGGGACCTCTTGCTCCTTGACATAACATAGATTTTATGTATTTTTTCTCTTTTTACTTTCAGCCTTCCAAAGTGGGATCTAAGTTACACCGTTGCAATGTGTATTAAGTTCACTGCTGTGCCCAATACTTGTCACAGAGGCTTGGCTGGACTCCTGTATTTTGTGTGCCTGTTGGGGGAATGTTCAAGTTACCAATCATTGGAAATTGTTACCTTCATGTGCAGAAGTATTGCATGCTATTATATCTGATAAATCTCCTAGCCAAACAAAACAAAACAAATATTGAGTTTTACTCCCTAATTGTGAATCAAGATGGCCTAGAATTATCTTAATTGTCAGAGAAAAGTCAACTCACAAGGAGCACTGTATTTCAGGTGACACTGACAAGCAGGCAGGAAATAGCCATCCTCGGGCTCGGCTGCCTGGCCTACCTGCTCTCTGGCACCGACAGGGACGTCTCCTTCTTCTCCCCTGACTGCGACTCTCCAAAACACCCTGGCACAGTCCCAAACTGCTTAATTTCAGTGTCTTGAAAGGAGACCTTGTCGCTAACCCTGTGCAGTGACAAATCAGGGTAATTGCTATGGTTCCCCCATTTGAGGGACTTTCTGCTGCTCCAGTAATTGCTGGTTCAGCAGTGGTTTTCCGGAAGCAGCTGCAAGAGGGAGAGGAGATGGTTTCTTACAGCTGATCTGGAGATAACAATAGGTTCATTTGTAAATTCTCAATCAACCATGCACCCTTCACCCTTCCTTACTTCTTTCTGCTTATACCAGAATACTCCAGGTACATGTAGCTCATTCACTGTGTACCCTCTTTTTATTTAAAACTCTCCTTGAGATTCATTATATTCAGATTTCTTTTAGATGAATATTAACTCAGCAAAAGTCTTGTAAAAGCCCCTACAAAAATAAAACCACCTGGTGAAACGTGTAGCAAACAGTAGGTAGTTGACATTACAGTGGGGTTGGACAAACGGATGATTTCCTAAACGGGACGGACTGGGAGCCAGGCTGGTCTCCCAGACTGTAGGGAGGGTGAACTTGGTGCCAAATACACCAAAGCTGTGATGAGACAGTCTGGCCTGTTATTCGGGCTGAATGGCTTCAGCTCCTAAGAGTAGCATCCACTGTGAGTGTGAACAATCAAAGCAGTATGAAGGAGGCCTTCAAATTGGAAGGTGGGTGAGCTAGTCCGCGGTGATGCAACCCCAGGGGCCTCCTCTGCAAGCAGCAGCAGCAGCAGTGGATCCTGGTGGGAGCACGCTGAGGGGCACAGTGGCTGCGGTGGGGCCTGGTGCGGTCAGGGCACCTGTGGTTCTCTTAGAGGTCTCCTCTTGGCACCGGGCGGGTGGCGCGCTGTGATCCTACAGTGGGTAGTACTCTGTGCTGTGTTAGAAATCTCCCGGAAACACACCCTTCAAGGCAGATAGATGGAACTGGTAGGTGCTGATGTGCTCTCTGAAAGCCTAGGAGGCTCAAGGAATATAAAGACGACTGTTTATGGGAGCTACACATCTCCTCTCCCTTGAGATTAATTCTGAAGTTCTGCAGAAGGGTGCTCAGAGACGAGGGTCCCACCAAATCAGGACTCCTTGGTAAAGAGTTTTTAAATTCTTATTCTTTTGCCCTCTGTGGGTATTTTTTATTGCTAAGGCTTTGAGAAACATCTGTTACTCCCAGATGTTTTTAGTTGTAATATTTAAACTTCTGTTCATAAGGTGTGTACACACATGTATGTGCACACACACACATCCAGGGCTAGAAAAATGGTCTTTTTGGTGTAGAAACACAACTGATTGTTATGTTGATTTTGGATCAGTGACTGTTAAATTCACTTAATTCTGTGCTCCCTAATAAGCTGTATAGAAACTTCTGGCAAATCTATATACTGAATTGTGGTTACAGTTATTCAGTTTTCATTTCCAGATACTCATTTCATTATTTTGGATTTTCCAGTTACCTCCTATAATTTTTGAACTGGTCATCTAAATTTTGAGTATATATTTTGAGCAAAGTAGTTTGAAGTTCTGGGTCTGGGTAGCTCCAAAATCTGAACCTTGTGTGCGTGTGTATGTGTGTGTGTGTGTGTGTGCGCATGTGTGTGTGTGTGTGTGTGTGTGTGTTTCCCCTGATTTATCTCCTGGTTTTCTGAATTGTATATATTTTCATCTCCTTTTATGGCTTCTAAATATTGGTAAAAACAAAAACCATAAACATTCTAGACGTAATTTGAGCTGTGAGTGAGGTCCTCTCTTCCACTAGAGAGGATTCACTCTTATTACTGGGAAAATAAAATCAAAAGTATAGTTTATTTCTCAGTCAGGACTGAGTGCTTATGAAGGAGGCTCCAGTCTTGACGGGACTGGGCCTCCCATTCATTTACCTTTACTTCCATGCTGTATTCTGCCGATATTTTCTTAGAAGGCTCTGAAATCCAACGTGTGCTACTTAAATCTTTGAATCTGCAGAAACCGGCAGTGTTAGCCCCTCCGCAGTGGGCTGACAATGGACAGAGGCCAGGGGGACGGGAATGAAAGTGACTCCCACCCCTGAGATTTCCTCTTAACTACAAGGCAGGCTGGTTAGGTCTCTGTGCCTGTTAACATCGCGGCACCTTTCAGCATCTTTTTATTCTCCTTTTAAATATTTTTGCCTGTTTTGTTCCAGTGGTTCCAGGAGGTAGAACTGGACTTCAACAAGCTTGCTTACCATTGTTCTTTGAGGAAATACCTGTTCATCAAGAAATCATGGTTTTTTTTTTCTTCTTTCTCTCAAGTACTAGAGTACTTTCATCCTGGTTTCCACCATCATAAGTAACAGGGTCTGTTCTCAATAATACACAGACACAGTGTTGGGTCTACTCCCTGATTAGAGATAAATATGTCCAAAATTAAGATGGATTTCACTCCAGATGAAGGGTTTGTTTACGCACAGAATGCTGGACCCCAACCCCAAGATTTCTGATTCAGCGGGTCTGGGATAGGTCATGAGAATTTGCATTTCTAGCAAGCTCCTATATGATGCTGGTGCTGATGGGCCAAGGGCCTCTCTATCACAGGGAGATCAGATGAGCAGATAGATGGTGAGAAAAAGTTAGAGGCAAATCTGCGGACTTACATAATAAATGTAACAGATTTAGTGTCCTATAATTATTTTGCTTTGAGGATATACCATTCGCCTCAGTTTTATTATTCATCATGAGCATGTTGTTACCTACTATATTTTATCTTCTTAAATGCTTTCACTTCCCCTTCACTCCCCCCAAAATACTGGGAATAGGTATCGTCAATCTTAAATAATACAAACGGCAATGTAATTAAACAAAGATGCGTTTATTTAAGAAGAACTGGGGAATTGCACTTTAGGCCAAGCAAACTATGGGAACCATAAGCAAGTCTTAAAAGAGAGAGGGGAGGCTAGCTTTTATTGGGTGCTGGGACCAAATTGGGGAGGGTTGTCTTCAACAAGAATGAGTTTGAGGTTGTGGCTGTTGATGAGGTGTGTGGAAGGCTCCTTGTCCCTGCTGGTCACATGGAGTGATATGTGTGTGAGTGCTCTCCTTTCATGGCCTCCTGACTCTACTTGAAGTGAGGTTTCCTTTATTCATTCTTATGTTTCCTCTGTTTGATCCAGGTATTTCTCTGAAGGGATCATTGATGGAGCTTCCAGTTGTCCAATTTGTTTGAAACATTGTTGTCTGTGTTTGTCCCTCAGTGTTGGGAAGAACCTTTCCCAGGACTCATGTCCCCGCTTGGAGGAGGGAGGAAAGAATAAGTAATGACCAGAAACCATAAATGTTAGTTCAGGCGCAGCAGATGGTGTTGGCCATAGCATAGACTATTGCTCAGCTAAAAGATAATCAAAGATTATCTAATTAACAAGGAAAAATTTGGACAGAGTCTAAGGATCTTTGCTGGAGCAAAGATTGTGTTGTAAGATTCTGTAATATCTCTCTAAGAGTTAAGGAGAGGTTTAAGATCCTATTCTCATTGACATTTACTCCTATTCAGGGAAATATGGCCACAAAGGAAGTGAATCTTAAATCATGAAAGTCTCTGGGTAATTCATTACTAACTCAATGATCTAAATTTAGGGGAGTCAGTCAATGAAGTATCTGTTGGTGGAAAGTTAGGGTCACTGATAACCTAACCGGCTATCTAGGCACTTAAAGTCCCAAGGAGAATGATGACCACCACAGACACAGAGAAGTCCTGCCAGGGTACCGATTCACTCCTACTAAGGTGGCACTATTAATGGACTGATAGGAGTTTTTGATGACAGATCTAGCAGTCTGAAAGGCAAAGGTTACCCTATTTAGGCTTGAGAGAAACAGATGATGGCATTATCCTTCCAGATCAATGCCAGGGTAAAGGAAAGGGAAAAAAAGGAACAAAAGGCTTCAAGTTCAGTTAAAGTATGAAGTGTTGATCCGGTGTTTGGAGGAAGCAGTCTACTTCAGTATCAGCTACATCTCTTCCTAGTCCATTTGACTGACAGGTCTCCAACACTCGTGCAGGACAAACGGGCAGAGGGAGCCTTCTTCAGCAGTGAGATGCATGTCCAAGGTGTATGTACCTGAAGTTTGGCTCTCATCTGTGTAATCTGACCTGGGATAATCTCTTCCAGAGATATTCAAGAGCACTCTTTGTTCTTAGTGATTCCAAATTAGTGGGAGAAAATTGGAAACATGAATTTGGCAAGTCACAGCCAGAGTTTTGAGGAAACTAAAAGACTGCAGGATCCGGTCCAATTTGCAGGTATATTAACAGAACCTCAAAGACCATTAACAGGATTAGAAACTAATACAGACAAAGGTATAAACATAATTTCTTTTCTCTATAATTACCATCGCTTTAAAAAATAAGACTGATTTGTTTGTATTCAACTTTGTCTTATTATTTACATAAATGCAGCAAGAATAATGACTGACCACATAAGCTCTTTTTCAAGACTGTTTTGCTGGAACAATTTTCTTTGATATAAACAAACTACCAGGTCAGTTTTTGTTCCTCAAGGGCCTTTATTGGCTCTGAAAAGTCAATCTAAGTTCCTTCAAACTGTCTGGTCATATTTGACCATATGCACATCTCTCTCAAATATGATATTCCAGTCAAAGCTTTGGTAATATAACCAATTTTTTAAAATTGTGCTTTCACAGGAGTATAGGACAAACGGGCAGAGGGAGCCTTCTTCAGCAGTGAGATGCATGTCCAAGGTGTATGTACCTGAAGTTTGGCTCTCATCTGTGTAATTGACCTAGGATAGATTCTTATTGAACTTATGCCAATAGCTATATTGTTATTTATAAATTGTTTTTTTGTAAATATAAATATACTCCCTAATAGTTTCTGAATTCTAGAGACAACAGGTAGGGAGAAAAAAAGTGTTCTACCTTTGTTCATAATGGTATGTCTTAAAAGATTGTAGCTTAAGAGAAAAAAGAAAAAAGTTTCTTAAAATATGGAAAAGAAAAATACTAGAAAACCAACAATGTTTTAAACAGGAGGTCATAAAAATTATAATCATCTTCCTCCATGTTATTTATTCTTTTCCTGTTTGAATCAAGTTTTTCCACCAGATCTGGAAATTTCATGATTTTAAAATTACCATAAAATACTGCTTGTCAAAAGTCATTTCCTTGAATCTTTTTAAAGATGAAATACTTTTTCAGAAACATTTTTTGTGAAAGCTTAAGAATAAAGCAATAACTGTAAATGACAGAAGACTTAAAAATGGCAGGGTTAAAGGTCTGATGAAAGTTCATTATAATGCAATTGACAATGACATTTGGTTATCTTTGTCAAATTCATTTTAAGATAATAACTAGAATTACAAGTGTTAACATTACATTAGGACATATCAGATCTTTAGGAATTTGTTACAGTTACTAGGACATTCATATTTATAACATATATCTACATAAATATATGTTTGGAATCACCTATTTCACAATTCTTAACATGTAAGTTAACATGCCAAGTAAGCCTAATAATTTAGTAGCTCCCTTTTTATAAGACAAGAAAATAAATCTTTTGAGATGGCCCAAGGATCTTCTGAGAAAAAAGTTAGTTCAAGGTGAAAAAGTCTACTATTTAGAATATGAATTTGGGGGAAGTTTGTCAACAGTATCAAATGTGATTAGGTCACTATGAGACAATACTTAGCTATGTATTTAGCCAAAGTGGCAATTGAAGACTTCATCAGGAAATACAGAAAGTTAAATCCTTGTAAAAAGCCTTAGCTTTTTAAAAATTGAACTGGCTTCGTTTTTTTCCCCATAAGTAATCAATGACCCAACAAAGACAAATTATAGAATCTTTGTTTTTCTAGGGGGATTACATTAAAGGTAAAGAAACAACATTTTTAAACAATGTTTTATTTAGAGGAGAACAATAATGTAAGAAAACATTGTCCTTTTTTAAATGCTTTACTTATTTTTGAGAGAGGGAGTGCAAGCGGGGGTGGAGCAGAGAGAAAGGAGGCCAGGGGGTCTGAGGCGGGCTCTGTGCTGACAGCAGTGAGCTCTACGCAGGGCTTGAAGCCACAAACCAGGAGATCACAAACCATGAGATCATAACCTGAGCCTAAGTTTGACACTCAACCAACTGAGCCACTTATGTGCCCCAGAAAACATTTTCCTTTCAACAGAGAAAAATAAAATTCTAATTTTGCACCAGTGTGCTTTTTAAAAATTAAATTTTTAATGTTAATTCTAGTATAGTTAGCATACAGGGTTATGTTAGTTTCAGGTGTGCAGTATAGTCATTCAACAATTCTATACATTTCTCAGTGCTCATCACGATAAGTGTGCTCTTAATCCTCATCACCTTTTTCACCCCCCCCCCACATCCCCTCTGATAGGCTTTATTTTAAATGAGCACCCTCAGTGAAAGTTATTTGTTTTCAACAAGGACATTTTTTATTTGAGGCATACTTCAGAATCCATGGTTCTAAAAGATGGATTTTGCGGTTCCATCCAAAAAAATAGAATACATGTTTTCTTCAAGTACACACAGAAGAATCCCCTGGACATAAAATGAGACATTAAAATATTACAAATCTGAGAGGACTGAAATTATACTGAGTGTATTTTCCAATCACAATAGTATAAAACTAAAGACCAACAATTTATAAAGCTGGACAATCTATAATGTAAATTTTAAATATTTAATATGTGAATATTGAAAAACACACTACTGCACAAGCAATGAGCCAAATAAGAAACCAAATGTCAAATCAAAATATGTGTCAAAAGAAAGAAAAAGAAAACAGATTATTTCAAAACCTATGGGATGCAGCGAAAGCAGATCTTAGAGAGAAATTTATACTATAAATGCTTGTGTTAAGAAAAAAAAGTTAAAGAACTTAGCATTATACACCACAAGGAACTGGAAAAAGAAGAAGTTTAGCTGAAATTTAGTGAGGGAAAGAAATAGCAAGGAAAAATAAAAAATAAATAAAATAGAGACCAGAATAAACAACAACATAACATTGAAAGTAATGACCAGTTCCCCCCACCCCCCAAAAAATTGGCAATGTTTTAACTACATTAGGAATATAAAAAGAAGACTCAAACATCAAAATGAGTAATGGAAGAGAAAACAATGAAATAGATAACCACAGAAATACGTAGTGTGATCATAGATTACTACAGACCAGTATATACTACCAAATCAGATAACCTATGGGAAAAAAATCAATGAATTCCAAGATTGAATCATGAATCTTGAATCCTAGAAATAGGAAACCTTCTTCCAACAATAACAGGAATGAAAGTTGAATTAAGAATCAAAACTCTCCCAGCACAGAAAAGCCCAAGACCACATGGTTTCATTGGTGAATTCTACCAAACATGAACAAAATAATAATAATTTATAGCAATCATCATCAAAACCTTACAAATAATGGAAGAGAGGGAACACATTCAAGATCATTTCATGAGGCCAGAACTACACTGATAATGAAGCAGGATAAAAACAACATAGGCACAAAACGTATAGTTTGTCTGATGTAAGCGTTGCTGCTCTGACTTTCTGTTGACACCCATTTGCATGATAAGTGGTTCTCTATCCCCCCACTTTCAATCTGCAGGTGTCTTCAGGTCTGAAGTGAGTCTCCTGCAGGCAGCATATAGACTGGTCTTGTTTACTTATCCATTTTGACACCCTACTGATTGGAGCATCTAGTCTATTTTCATTCAAAGTTATCATTGATAGATATGTATTTATTGCTATTTTATTACTTGTTTTGCCATTGTTTTTGGAGATTTTCCCTGATCTTTTCTTGTCTGTGTCACTTTTGGTCTCTTGTTTGCACGCAAAGAGCCCCTTTAATATTTCTTGCAGGGCTGGTTTCGTGGTCTCAAACTCCTTTAGTCTTTGTCTGGGAAACTTTCTCTCTCCTATTCTGAATGATAAGCTGCTGGATAGGGTATTCCTGGCTGCAGATTTTTTCCCACTCAGCCCTTTGAATACATCATGCGCCTCTCTTCCGGCTTGCCTAATTTCAGGTGAGAAATGTCCAACAAGCCTTATAGATTTTCCCTTGTAAGTCAATGACTTCTATTCTCTTGAGCTTTTAAAATTTTTTTATCATTGTATATTGCAAATTTAATGACAATATGTCTTGGTGTTGTCCTGCCTTTTTTTTTTTTTCAATGGGAGTACTGTGTGCCTTATGGATCTTGATGTCTCTTTCCTTCCTCCCCAGATTAGGGAAGTTTTCTGCTATTATTTCTTGAAATAAACTTTCTGTCCCCTTTTCTCTCTTCTTCTTCTGGGATTCCTGTAATACAAATGTTATTATGCTTGATGGAGTCATTGGGTTCCTTAACTATATTCTTGTGCTACATAATTGTTCTTTCTTTCTTTCGTTTAGCTTCATTATTTTCCATTATGAATGGGTTGCATTCTTCTAGGTCACTAATTTGTTTCTCTACTTCTTCCAGTTTGTTGTTCATTGCATTAGGCCTATTTCCAATATTGTTTATTGCACTCTGTGTTCGAATTCTTTTTTAACTTTTTTATCTCTGTGGTAAAGACCTCCCTGATGTCTTCTATTCTTTTCTCAAGCCTAGTATCCTTGATTGTTATTTTAAATTCTCCATCAGCCATGTTATTTATATCGGTTTTGTTTAGATCTCTCCTGTGGCCTTCTCTTATTCTTTCATTTGGGATAAATGCCTCCATGTTTACATTTTGTCTAAGTCTCTGCCTTCTTCTCTATGTTAGAAAATCCAGCTATGTCTCCTGCTCCTGAAAGTAATGGCCTAATGAAGAGGTCATGTAGTGCCCAGGGCCTGGTGCATCAGGGAGTGTCTTGTGTGTGTGTGTGCGTGTGTGTGTGTGTGTGTGTGTGTGTTTGTGCTGTTGTGTGGTAGCTGCTCTATCCTTTAGCCCAGTCAATTGCAGAGGCTCTCCTTGTGTGTTGTGGGCATCGTTTAGTCCAAGACCTGAATGTGGTGAGTTTTAACTAGGTGTGCTCTGGTCTGCTTGTGAAATGAGACCTCTCTCCACCTGCACCAGAGCTGAGGCCCTGCAGAACTCACTGTCTGGTTCCGAGATATTGTGTGGAGAGGGTTTGTGCTGGTCTTCTGAGGGAAGAGCCCGCCACACACTGAGGCAAGCTTGACTTAGAAGGGCAATTCCACCAAAGCAGCAGGGGTGGGCTGCAGGTAAGCAAGCTACGCAGCTTGTAGTGGCACAACACTGCTTCCCACAGGTGGCCGTGTGTTTATGCCAAGGAGCAGGGGAGGGAAATGACACTGGCCAGCTTCTCTGGTCCTGGAGAGTCATCTCTGTGAATGCTATCTCTCAGAGACACTCTCTGAGACAAGTGGAGAATCTCCCCAGGTGTTCTTCAGATTGCTGTTCCCATGCTGTCCGCCCCAGGTTGTTTGCTGCCTCGTCTCCAGGGACAGCACAGTGATGCCCTGGCATTATCCCAGCCACGCTTGCTGACCTCCAAATCTCCAGGCTCTAGAGATGTGTTGTGAGCAGGGACTTAGGCTGGTCTTCTGGAGGGAGCCTGCTGTGCAGGGACGGAAGCAGGCGTGCCTGAGAAGGGCAGCACCACCAGAGTTCAACGTTGTGGGACTTGGAAATCAAGCAGCCTATCTTGACACTGTACTGCCTCCCACTGGGGACTCTGTGTTTATGCTGAGGGACAAGGGAAAGAAATGGTACTGGACAGCTCCCCTGTATCCAGAGGGGCAGATCTGTGAATGCTGCTTCCCAGGGACACTCTCTGGGACCAGCAAATAATCTCCTCACTGTGTGTCCCTGGTGTTCTTCAGATTACTGTTTCCATGCTTTCTGCCCATGCTGGATTGTTTGCCTGCCTTCTCTTCAGGAATAGGGCGGTGCCCTCCCAGGTCAACTGTAGCCAAGCTTAATAACCCTTAAAATTCCAGGATTGGAGCTCCTGCGTGGCTCAGTTGATTAAGTGTTGACTCTTGATTTCAGCTCAGGTCATGGTTTTTAAGGGTTTGGGAGTTTGAACCTGGCATGGGGCCCTGCTCTAACAGTGCAGAGCCTGCTTGAGATTCTCTCCCCCTGCTCTCTCTGCTCCTCCACTGCTCACTCTCTCTCTTTCTCAAATTAAAAACAAAAACATAAATAAATAAATAAATAAATAAATAAATAAATAAATAAATAAAATTCCGGACTTGAAAGGGCATCTTGATGGCTCAGTTGGTTAACTATCAGACTCTTGATTTTGTCATCGATTGTGGGATCAAGCCCCGCATTGACCAGAGTCTGCTTGGGATTCTCTCTCCCCCTCTCTTTGCCCCTTCCCTGCTCACACTCACTTTCTCACCTTTAAATAAATAAATTAATTAATTAATAAAATAATAAAATACCACTCCAGACTTTAATTCCCACTGGTTCCAAGGACTCACAAAATTCAGCCCCTCCTGTTTTCTAAGTCTTGGCTTTGAGGAAAAATTCTCTGTGTTCCCATGTGTGTTTCTCTCTATTTCACCCTTCTCTGAGACCATGGCTCCCTCCTCTCCATGGCAGCCATGATCCATTTCTCCATTAATCCACATCTCCACACTTCCTACCTTCTTTGATGTGGTCTCTTCTCTTCCCGTAGGTGGGGAGTTAGTTCTGTCAGTCTTGATGTAGATTTCGGGGGTAGTTGGGATGATTTGATAGTTATCTAGTTGTGTTTGTGGGAAGAAATGAGCCCAGGGTCCTCTTCCTCTGCTGCCATCTTGGGGCCAATCTGGTCCCGTGAGATTTTGATACTAACACTCATATTAAAATAAATTCATTTTAATTTTAGCCAACTTGACCACACATTAAAATTCTTTTTCGAAGTTTCCTTTTCCACAAACATTCTACAATTTTCTTTTTTTTTTTACATTCAGATTTCATCTATGTTTTCTTTCTTTAAATAATCAGCCTAGATTTAGCACAAAATTACTTTCTTTTCTCTCAACAGAATGTATTTCCATTCTTTCTACGTTCTATTGCCAAAACCATGCATCCTGCATTTCTTGCATATGGAAATTCTTCCCTTGTTATTTCTACTAGCTGTAATGACATATATTAATTAGAATTCTAAACCTTTAGGAACTTTAAGAAATAAACAATTGTGAACTATCTTTTACATTAGCATTCGTGAAAGTCTAAATAGTTTCTAAGATTTCTAGAAATGTGCTTTTTTGATAGAAAATTCATCAGCATAGCATAATACATGCTTATTAGTAAACTCAAATATCTTTAGTTCTTCTGTAAAAGGAAACCAAAAATTACTATGCTTAGTAATTTATGTTTCAGCATTTTATCCTATTTGGAAATATCTAAATATTCATTGAGGGGCACCTGGGTGGCTCAGTCAGTTAAGTGTAGACTGTTGATTTCAGATCAAGTCATGATCTCACAGTTTTGTTCATGTCAAGCCCTGCACGGAGCTTTGCGCTGACAGTGTGGAGCCTGCTTGGGATTCTCCATCTCTCTCTGCCCCTCCCCTGCTCATGTTCTCTTTGTCTCTTTCAAAATAAACAAATATCTTCAAAAGATCCTTTAAAAAATAAAAATAAATAAATATTCATTGAATTTAACTTACCATTTAACTTAGCAGATCGTTAAGATTACAAGTTATATTTAAAAAGCTCACTAAAACTTTTTACCCTACATACATGTATTTAATTTACTTGTTCATAAAAATTTTGTTTAGATTTTTCTTACTGACAAATTTTTTAACAGATAATACAACTTCTGTAGAATAGAAATTGTGTGTCTGCAATATATATCCTGCTGGTATGCTGAATACATGCTTATTTTAGGTAAAACAAATTTAAACTTGCTCTTATTTGTCAAAAACTGCCAAGTCATGTGACTCTGGAAAGCATTTGTGTTCACTATTATATGTTGAGACTTTTTGTGAATATTAATTCCTATAGGAGCTTATTTATTTAAATTAATTAAATAGAGATGATTTACAAATTAATTTTATAATACTATCCAGCAGTAGAAAATACCAGACATCTACAACCCACATTTATAGACACACTTCAACATGCAGGCAGATCTAAACAGAACTCTTACAGTCTCCTGTTTACTAGATGAAATAGACGTGGTGTCTAGGTTGTTTTTCTGGTCAAGGAAGCTGTCTATTCCACTGGATGAAACTCAGTTTAATGATCTTTTATCTTTTGTTTTTCTCATGGTAAGAATTACCTCCCTGAAGTTTGTACTTGAACATTTACATCCCAAAGACACAGGGAAGAATGGAAATTATAAGTCTTTAAGATAAGCAGGGGTGTTTGGGTTTTATAAAAGGGAATAGGTGAACTTTTTACTGCCTCCTGAACTGCATTTCTAGTTTTGCAAAGATTTGTAAGATAAGGACAGTTGATTTCAATTCCTCAAATACTGAGTTTGCAACTTAAATAGCACTCTAACTTAATCTAGCCATCCAACTGCATTATCTTCAATTTGTTTAGGGAAGAAGGCCAAAAAATCTCACTTTCTGAATATGACCTATGGTCACAGGTTCATTCAGACTGTTGTTCTCTCATCTTATCTTCTTTTTGTCTAATTGCTATTCTCAGGAGGTAATCTATTTACAAAGTTTTTGGGGATCCTCTCTGGATAGTGTTCTCAAGAAATGGAGCTAGAACTGGTCATCCATGTGCAAAAAAAAAAAAAAAAAAAAAAAAAAATCAAGATGTAGACCATACACCCTTCACAAAATGTGACTCAAAGCGGATTATAGACCTAAATGTAAAATCCAACACCCAAAAACTGCCAGAAGATAACAGGAGATAATCTAGATGACCTTCACTATGTTGATCACATTTCAGATGTGACACCAAAGGCAAGATCTAGGAAAGAAACCATTGCAACATGGAATTCATTAAAAGTAAAATTCTTTGCCTTGCAAAAGACAATATCAATAGAATAAGACAAGCCACAAATTGGGAGAAATACTTGCAAAACATATATCTAATTAAGGACTCTTGAAACTCAACAGTAAGAAAACAACCCAATTAGAAAATGGGCCAGGGGCGCCTGGGTGGCTCAGTCAGTTAAGTGTCCGGCTTCGGCTCAGGTCATGATCGCACGTTCGTGTGTTCAAGCCCTGTGTCAGGCCCTGTGCTGACGGCTCGGAGCCTGGAGACTGCTTCAGATTCTGTGTCTCCCTCTCTCTCTGCCCCTCCCCGCTCATGCTCTACCTCTCTCTGTCTCAAAAATAAATAAAACACTAAAAAAAGAAAAGAAAAAAAGAAAATGGGCCAAAGATAGTAATAGATACTAAAGAAGATACACAGAAGGCAAATAAACATATGAAAAGATGCTCCACATTACACGTCAGCAGCAGAATGAAAGAATAAAAGAACAATAATATGCCACCACACACCTACGACAATGGCCAAACCCACTACACTGCCAATGCCAAATACTGCTAAGGACGTGGAGAAGCAAGGACCCTCAGGCATTGCTGGTGAGATTAAAATCTGGTGTAGCCACTTTGGAAGATAGTGTTGCAGTTTCTTATACAGATAAGTATACTTTTATCATATATTTCAGCTACCACATTCCTTGGTATATACCTGAATGGGTTCAAAACCTATGTCCACCCAAAAACTTGCACATTGATGTTTATAGCACCATTGTTCACATTGCCAAAACTTCTTCATATTGCCAATGGCTTTGTAGATGAATATGTAAATAAACTGTAGTGTATCCAAAGGATGGAATATTACGCAACACTGAAAAGAAATGAAGTATTAAGCCATGAAAGGATATGGAGAAACCATAAATGTATGTTAAAAAATGAGGGAAATCAATTTAAAAAGGCTACATACTATATGATCCTAAAGATAGGACATTCCAGAAATGGTACAATAATGTAGACAGCAAAACATCAGTAATTTCTGGGGATTGGGGAGGGAGGGATATGTCAGCAGAGCACAGAGGAGTTTTAGGACAGGAAACTGATTCTGTATGACACTATAGTGATAGGTATATGTCACTAAACACTTGTTATACCGATGGCATATGCAACACCACAAGTGAGCCATAATGGACACTATGGACTCTGGGTGATAATGATGCACCAGTGTAAGTTCATCGATTGTAGCAAGTGGATTGTGCTGGTGGGTGCTGGTGATAGTGGGGGAGCACATGGAAGCACATGGAGGCACGTGGGGTCTATGGGAAATCTCTACCTTCCACTCAATTATGTTAAATGCCTCTAAAAAGTTAGTCTGTTAAAAGAGGAAAAATAATAATGTAAAATAAAGGAAGTTTTAAAATAATAAAAAATTAAAAAAAAATAAAATGTTGCTATGCAGTGAAGGCTTTACCATCAGGTGTGTTTTCAGCTAATTACACATGTCATTTAAAATAAGCAAGTTTGTGCAAATCAAAACCACAATGAGATATCACCTTAACACCTGTCAGAATGGCTACTATCAAAAAACAAAGGGATAGCAAGAGTTACTCAGGAAGTTGAGAAAAGCGTACACATGTCTCCTTTGGTAGAAATGTAAATTGGTGCAGGTACTGTGGAGAACAGTATGGAAGCTCCTCAAAAAAATAAAAACAGAACTACCAAATGATCTAGCAAGCCCGCTTTAGAGGATATACCCAAAGGAGATGAAAATAAGGGCTCAAGGTGATATCTACACTTTCATGGTCATTGTAGCAATCTGCACAACAGCCAACATATGGAAACAAACTGTCAACAGATAAATGGATAAAGAAAATGTGAGACATATATTCATCCTTGAGAAAGGAGACCATCCTGTTTGTGACAACATGAATGAACTTTGAGGGCATTGGGTAAGTGAAATAAGCCAGGCAGAGAATAAGTGTCACTTATATGTGGACTTAAAAAAAAAAAGTCAAGTAGGAGATTGCTGCGGTGCATTGCTGGGGATTTACCCAAGAGAGACAGAAATGCTGATGCATAGGAGCACATGTACCCCAATGTTCATAGCAGCAATGTCAACAATAGCCAAAACATGGAAGGAGCCTAAATGTCCATCACCTGACGAGTGGATCAAGAAGATGTGGTATATATTCACGATGGAGTACTACATGGCAATGAGAGGGAATGACATATGGCCCTTCGTAGGAAAGTGGATGGACCTTGAGGGTGTCATG
>NC_043714.1:3138749-3143103 GCF_006229205.1 Suricata suricatta
ATGTATAATGTGGTGACTGTGGTCAACTCTGTATTGTGTAACTGAAATTTGCTGAGAGTAGAACTTAAATGTTCTTATTTCTAAAAATAAAATAGGAACATAGACGAGCTGGTGGATGTGTGAACGAGAGGGGAGAAATCCTTTCACAATATATGTGTTCATCAAACCATTACAATATGCGACTTTAAATATTTTATGATTATACTTGTCAATTTATACCTCAATAAAGCTGAAAAATAGGGAAGCTTCTAAAATCTTCATCTTAAAATTATGCATGTGGAAGTCCTTTTGTCATTTCAAATGCAAGGAAAGCCATTCCTTTTAATTATCCTTGCTTCAAAAATATTCCCTTTGAAATACTCATGCCTCTATTGCCCATTTGGGTTTGTAAATTTCTTTAAGGATTAAGTGATGCAGTCTTTCCTTAGAATTATCATTTGCTGTGACATGTGTAGGAAGAATTTACTAAAAATGCCTAGGTCTCCTCAACCTTACAATTATTTCACAAGAGTCCTGGTAATGATGAAAATCAAAAGGTGCCTCAGAAATCTCTGCACAATTAAGAAGAACTTTGTTTCCTTGTTTTGGAACAGAAGATAATGAGGGCAGCCCTTAGCCTGGAGAGCAGGCATGAAGAAATTCCCCTTACGGATGAGATAATCCCATTTTTATTGGCTATATCCTCAACTTATCCCCAAAGCTACACTTGGTTCAAAATAATAAATTGTGTTCATTGATATTTCTTGAGAAATATCAGTATTTCATTCTTAATATTTCAGCTTCCAGCAAACTACAGAGGTGGGAAGGGAGAAAAAACTCAAATTAAACAGCCCTAAGGAGCATAAATATTTCCTTTTCATGGTTATGTATACCACTTGATTCTTTTTTCTCTTTCCAATATAGAGAAGTCATAAGCATAGAGAAACTACAAGTTTTATCAAAATGCGTTCAAATGAAAGATTCTGATCCAATCGTGAAATGATATAGTGATCAAAGGTGATGCAATAACTAGAATTTCATCCCATTGCAGGGGCCCAATAATGACAGGGCAATTTAACCATGTTTGTCAGAATACTTTCTTGTGATAAAACTCACAACTTTATGTTATTTTAAGATTGTTATAAAACTATTACTAATAATATACATTGCGTGCTATTTTAAATGAGTTTTTATAAAATGTAATGCATGTAAAGAAAATTCATGAAACAAAAATGTGCACCTTGATTACTCAAAAACCAACCCCTGCATAACTACATTCTAAGTCAAGAAAAGTAGATTGTTAGCAACTCACATTCTCTCACATTGCGTTCTCCCAATCACAACTGGCTTGCGGTAACCATTATTATCCTGACAATTTTGGTGGTAATTGTCTTGTTTCATTCTAGTACTTTATTTTTTTTTCCCCAATCAGAAATGCATTCCAAATGGCTAGTTTATTTGGAACAAATTACTTGTGTGTATGCATTATTCCATATCAACTTCTTTCAACTGGCATTATGTTCTGTGAGATTCATTTATGTTATTCCATATAACTATAATTTACTAATTTTCCTCCATTTCCTATTACCTTATGATACCATACATTATTGTTATTTTCATCTGAAAATGTTGTTAGGGTATACAGTTTATTAGTGTTTCAAACTATTGAAATGAGTTGGGACGAGGAAGACTAACACTGCATGAATATTCTTACACATGCACCTCCGTGCACAGGTACACACACTTGCACTGAGTTGATATTAGAAGTGAAGAGTCAGACTCTTACCATATTTACACAAGCTTTCACATTACTACATGTCCTCCTGAAAATGTGTTGCTACCTGTCTTTTTAACTGTAGACAGTTTGGAAGATATATACAGGAAAGGTATAATGTTTTTAAATTGTATTTCTTATATAGTTTGATGGCTTTAGGGCCTACATTTAAGCCTTTAGTTCATTTTGAGTTGAGTTGAGTTTAATTCATTTTTGTATATGGTGTGAGAAAAAGACCTAATCTGATTTTTCTGTGTGTGATATCCTGTTTTCCCAAGCCACTATACATCCCCACATATACATGTGTGTGCTTGCATCTTTGGTGGAGATCACCCTAAATGCATCAATGTATTGCTGGGCTCTCTCTTCTGTTCCATTAGTTTATATATCTGTTTTAACACCAGTATCTTACTGTTTTAGTTACTTTGTTTTGTAATATTTTTTGAAATCATGAACTAAAATATCTCTAGCTTTGTTCTTCTTGCTCAATATTACTTTGGCTATTAGTTGTTTGTGGTACTTTATGAATTTTAAGAAATTTTTCCTTCTTCCATAAGGAATGGCTTTGGGACTTTGATAAGGATGGCATTGCATCTGTAGGTCAATTTGGAGGTTAGGAATATTTTTTAAAACACAATTCTTCTAATACATGAACATGGGAAGTCCATTTCTCTGTGTTTCATTTCTCTCTGTAAGTGACCTGATTACATGTAATTAGCTTCAAGGCTGGACTTGGCTAGTCTTGGGTCCAGGAGGTAATTTGGGCTCTCAACAGCCCCAAAGGTTTCCACCTTGGGTATACTTTCTTCATGGTAATAAAAAAAGTTCAAGATATTAAGTCTAACTTCCTTTTGTCATGTGCATTAATCTCAACGATAGTCATACAGATCTCATAGCAAAAAAAGTGTCAGAGTAGGAAAGAACGTTCTGTCAACCATAAAGCCAAAGTAAATTACATGAGCTGAGAAATATATCCTCCCAGATTTTCTACCACATAAAGTTGTGGTGAGAGATAAATGAAATGACATAGGAATACATTGTCAGGAATAGGAAACTCATGGAATAAATGCTTATGTCCATGTTTGAGCTTCAGGACAGTCAGGTGTTTGAGGGGTGAGTGGCTCATCTCACATAATATCTCTTTGGAAGTTGATCCACCAATATTTAAGATCTAGAGACAAAAGAGCTGTTGTCATCGCCATTTGGTAAATGAGTAATGTTTGAATAATCTATGTTCATCTTAGATTGCTGACTAAAACAAGAAACATCATCATCTCATCCAGTCAGGTAGAGGGGAGATGCGGTATGCCACACCAGTGGTAATCACACAGAGTACCTCTTTTTGACTTATCTCCTTTATCCACTTAAATATTTTATCCTGGGCGCACATACTCATTGTAAAATGCCACTAATCAGAAACTGATAGGATAAGTCAACAAATTTTATTATGAAGAAACATTGTTATAGTACCAGTGGTGGAGAGTGAGAGATATAATTTATGCCAAATTGGACTGTATAAACAAAGACATGATAAATGCTGATGGAAATGTAATCTCGTAAGAGTGGTTCACATTCACTTATTGGAAAGCATACATGGCTAATATATTTTTTGCATCAAATTAATTTGATAATTCTGTGGGAGAATTAAAGTAGCCAAAATACAAAGTTGCACATCTGTAATGAGACTTCTTTTGTCAGTTAATCATACTCAATTTTCTTGCAGATAGTCTACATGGGCTGGTGTGAAGCCCGGGAGCAGGACCCTCTACAAGATCGTGCGTACTCGCCAACATTTCTAGCCCTGAGGGGATCGTGTCTTTACAAGTTTCTGGCCCCTCCAGTAAGTGTTTTTGCCCAACATTTTTTATGTTTCCCATATTATCATGCGAGAGTGGCATCAATTTAATAATGGTAAATAGTATATTACTAATATACAGTAAAACTTGGATGGCGAGTAATTTGTTCTGTGAGTATTCCACAAGGTGAGCAAGCATTTCCAATAAATTTTAACTTGATAAATGAGCGATGTCTTATAATACATATAGTACATCACACTGAATATCACGTGATCACAGCTGAGCCAAATTTTCTTTGATATATAAGTGTTTTAGATTACAAGCATGTTCCTGGAACAAATTATGTTCGTAAACCAAAGTTTTTCTGTATTTGGCAAATAAGACACAGAAAAAAAAAACCAGCTCAAAGTTTCTGAAAATATCTTACTAAAGATATATGTTCTGGCATTAAATGTTTGCTTTATAACCCTGATAAAAATCTAGAAGACATTTCTGTTTAGGCATTTATGAGAGTCAAAATATATTTATTATCTATGTGATACAGGTCTGTCTAAATAAAAAAATAAAATTTTGATATCCTGTATTCTAGTCATTGGGTTTTGTATTAAATATATATGGGTACCTATTGCACCTAAGGTCTCTCTTTTGGAAATATGTACCTTACACAACAGTAGATTTTTAATAAATATTTATTGAATATAAATATCAATTGCCAGACCACTCACTTACAGGTATAATATTACATAGGGTCTTGGAAATATCAAGTCTGACTGGCTGCTATTTTCAATGACTATGTCTACACAAG
>NC_043714.1:3143203-3144314 GCF_006229205.1 Suricata suricatta
ATAATTTTTCTTCCCTATAAATAATCCTAGATTAAAACTGACACTCACAGTGGCACAAGAGCTAAATAAAATATAGGTCATTGTTTCTCATCACCGGGTATGGTTTTAGTTCTATTTAGGGATTTATGGAGGAAGAATAACTCTGAGCCACTTGACTTGATTGTTAGTAAAGAAGGTGCTGGCAACTTCAAAAAGATGTGCTGGTGTCTAAAGAAAAAGAACATACTCAACTCCAGTTTTTAAAAAAATAATTACCAAAATGGCTAATGAAATTCTAATTGAATGTAATTGAATGCGATTCTAACTGATTTTTTTAAATGGCGGCATTAAGAACAAAGAATTAGAGAGAAAGAGGGGACAGGGAAGAAAGGAAGGGAGGAGGGCAGGATGAGAGAGAGGGAGAGAGAAAAGGTACAGAAAGAAACCCAGAAGTTCACTCCCCTGCAAGCCATTCCCCAGCCCTACAGCAACGGATCCTTGTCACAGTAGTAATCCAGCATGCATTTCTGTATTCGTGTTTAGACTCACATTATTTCGTAACCACTTTCCAAGTAGCTACATGGTCTTTGTAACCCTCTCTTAAAGAAACAAACAAACAAAAACAAACAAAAAGCTGTTCGAATGTTAAAGACAATGTAGTTTATCATAATACTTGAAATAAGGACAATGTAAGGACAATTTTAAGGGACAGAGTAAGAATATGTTTATTTCTCTTTTAAAAATTGTTTGCACTATTAGAATTTTATGGCCTATAACTTTTTCATGTAAAAATATGTCAAGGTTTTTTATACATAAATCAATATACTTAGAAATGAACGTTGATTTTTTGATAGATTTCATCTGTCCCATCATCTGGCCATATTTTTTTAGCCAACCTCTGACTTTTGCTGTTTAGATACTTCCTCATTTGTTCCATCAGACATCACAACTATGACTCTTTGATTTTTATAATGGACAATGGTTGAATATTTGATGTACACCAGATAATCTGCTAAGCACTTCTTATGTGGTTGGGGGAAAAAAGCAGAAGAAGTTTCTGGTTTCATTGAGTTTACATTTCATTAAGGTGATACAGACATTAAGTTAACATAAAGGCACACACACACACACA